>NC_067473.1:96468119-96768119 GCF_947179515.1 Apodemus sylvaticus | reverse complement strand
TTACATCTCCAGGATTGCCTCCATTTGTGACTTCTTTATCGTTTCTAGTTTCATTTTTAGGGCTTGGACTCTTTGGTTCAATTTCTTCTTCTTTTTATTTCCTTTTTTTTGTTGTTGTTGTTGTTTTGTTAGATATATTCTTTCCTTCATTTCAAATGTTGTCCCCTTTCCTGGTTTTCACTTCCCCTGAAAATCCCATAAGCCATCTTCCCTTATGGAAACCAACCCTCTCCTGCTTCCCTGTCCTGGTATTCCTCTACACTATACCATCAAGTCATTCTGGGACCAAGGGTCTCTCCTATTATTGGTATCTAACAAGACCATCTTCTGTTGCCTATGTATCTGGAGCCATGGGTACTATGTATACTCTTTGATTGATGGTTTTGTTCCTTGGAACTCTGGGAGTCCTAGGTGACTCATATTGTTCCTCCTGTGGAGCTGAAAACCTCTTCAGCGCCTTGGGTACTTTGTCTGGCTCCCACGTTGAACCCTATGCTCAGTTCAATGGCTGACCCAGAGCATCACCCTCTGTATTTGTCAGACACAGACTCAACTGAACCTTGCTTTGGAATCAGATTTTCCCAACTGCTATAGATTTTATTGGAATTCCCTTCTGCCCATTTATATTTCCTGCTTCAGAGACATATACCTAGGATCCCCAGTGAATCCCCCAAGCTGGGACTCAATGAGACAATTTTCTCAGTGCTTCTTGTACTCCAGTACAAAATTCTTCCAGTACCCCATCTACATCAGTCCCTAACAATTATAACTGAATCACAAGACAAAGTCTAAAATTTATTATGATCATGTTTAATGAACAAAAAGAGGTGATGAAATGATTCCTTAATGAAATCATTGAAAATGCAAACCAATTCTGAATCAAATAATGCAGAAAACTTTAAGACATAAAGGTAGAAATAGAATCACTAAAGAAAACCCAAACTGATATATGACTGGAAAGAAAAATTTTAGAATGTTTTAAAAAACCCTCAGAGGTAAGCCTCATTAGCAGAGTAGAAGAAATGCAAGAATTTAAGTTCTTGAAAAAAAAGGTTGATTAATACCGTAGCTAAAAATGTACAATAATAATAATAATAATAATAATAATAATAATAGTAAGAAGTCTTAGATACGATGAAAAGAGCAAATATAAAAATTATAGAAATTGAGGAAGAAGAAGAAAACCAGGTTGCAGGCATAAAAGATAGTTTCAATAAATCCATAAAAGAAAGTTTCCCCAGCCTATTGAGTGAGGTGCTTATCAAGATGCTAAAAACATTCAATACACCAAAAAGACAAAACCAAAAAAGAATTTCCCCAAGATGTATAACAATTACAACTCTAAATATACAGAACCAGAAAATAATATTAAAATTTACAATGAAAAAGCATTATAATGAAAATAACATATAAAGGTAGAGTAATTATAAAAACATCCAGTTGTAAAATTCAAGCATAGATTTTACTCTTAGCCCCATCCTCCAAGAAATAAAGCTCAGATCATATGTGTGTGTGTGTGTGTGTGTGTGTGTGTGTGTGTGTGTGTATCACATAAATCTATGGCTTCTTATTTATACCCATATACCATGACCAAACTCTCCAAATTATTCCACAAAATAGAAACAGACAGAACTTTCCAGTTCCTTATTTGAATACACAATAACTCTGAAAAGTAAATCATACAAAGACCCAACAAAGAAAGAGAAATTTAGACCAATTTATTTTATGACTATCAATGCAAAAAATACTCAAAATGTTTGCAAACCAAATCCAAGAACACATCAAAATGACCATTCATTATAATCAAGTAGGTTTCCTCCCAGGGATTCAGGGATGGTTCAATATAAGGAAATCCATCAGCATAATATACTATATAAAGAAACCCAAGGGAAAAAAAAAAAACACATGACCATTTCATTAGATGCTGAGAAAGCATTTGACAAAATCCAACACACCTTCATGATAAAAGTCTTGGAAATATCAGAAATTCAACACACATATCTAAACATAGTAAGAGGAATATATAGCAAACCAGTATCTAACATCAGTTTTAATTGAGAAAAATTACAAGCAATCCCATTAAAATAAAAAATACTAGACAAGGGGGCCCACTCTCTTCATATCTATTCAATATTGTACTCAAAGTTCTAGCCAGAGCAATTAATTATAAAAAGTGGCCAAAGGGATACAAATTGGAAAGGAAGAAGTCAAAATATAAATATTTGCAAATGATATGACAGTGTAAGTAAGTGACCCCAAACATTTCACCACAGAACTCCTAAACCTGATAAACAACTTCAGCAAAGTTGCTCGATATAAAATTAACTCAAACAAATCAGTACCCTCTCCTCAAAAGATCAACAGGCTGAGAAAGAAAGTAGAGACACAAATCCCTTCACAATACTGACAAATAATATAAAATACCTTGGTGTGACTCTAACTTAACAAGTAAAAGATCTGATTATAAGAAATTCAGGTCTCTGAAGAAAGAAATTGAAGAAGATCTCAGAAGATGGAAAGATTTCCCAAGCTCATTTACTGATTTATAATAAAAATGGCCATCTTGCTGAACACAATCTAAAGATTCAGTGCAATCTCCATCAAAATTTCAACACAATTCTTCATAGAGCTAGAAAGAGCAATTCTCAATTTAATCTGGAATAAGAAAAATCCAAGATAGTAAAAACTATTCTTAACAACAAAAGATCTTCTGGGGGAATCATCATCCCTGACCTCAAGCTGTACTGCAGACCAACTGTGGTAAAAACTGAATGCTATTTGTACAGTGATAGACACGTAGATCAATGGAATAAAATTGAGGACCCAGAAATGAATAGACACACCTATGGTCTTTTGATCTTTGACAAGGAGCTAAAATCATCCAGTGGGAAAAAGAGAGCATTTTCAATGTATGGTGCTCTTTCAATTGGTGGTTGGCATGTAGAAGAATGCAAATAAATCCTTTCTTATCCCCTTGAACAAACCTCAAGTCCAAGTAAATAAAGGACCTCCACATAAAACCAATACCCTAAAAATAATAGAAAATAAATTGGGGAAAACCCTCAAACACATGAGCACAGGGGAAAATTTCATGAACAGAATACCAATGGCTTATGCTCTAATATTAAAAATTTATACATGGGACCTAATAAAATTGCAAAACATCGGTAAGGCAAAATACACTGTCAAAAGGACAAAATAGCAACAAAAAGATTGAGAAAACTTCTTTACCAATCATAGATCTGATAGTGGACTAATGTCCAATATACATAAAGACTACAAGAAGTTAGACTCCAGAGAACCAAATAACTCTATTAAAAAATGGGGTACAGAGCTAAACAGAGAATCTCAACTGAGACATACTGAATGGCTGAGAAGCACCTAAAGAAATGTTCAGCATCCTTAGTCATCAGAAAAATACAAATCAAAACGAACTTGAGATTCTTCCTCATTCTAGTCAGAATGGCAACAAAGAAATAATCTCAGGTAACAGCAGATGCTGGCAAGGATGTGGAGATAGAGGAACACTCCTCCATTTCTGGTAGGATTGCAAGCTGGTTAAATTGCTCTGGAAATCAGTTTGGCAGTTCCTTAGAAAACAGGACATAGTACTACCTGATGATCAAACCATACCACTCCTGGACATAGGCCCAGAAGATGCTCCAACTTGGTATATGACACATGTTCTACTATGTTCATAGCAGCCTTATTTATAATAGCCAGAAGCAGGAATGAACTCATTGTCTCTCAATGCAGTAATGGGTACAGAAAATGTTGTACATTTACACAATGGATTGATACTCAGCTGATAAAAACGATGCATTCATGAAATTTGTTGGCAAATGAATAGAACTAGAAAATATCATCCTGAGTGTGGCATCCCAACCACAAAAGAATTCACATGGTATGCACTCACTGATAAGTGGATATTAGCCAAGAAATTCTAATACTCATAATATAATTCACAGAAGACATGAAGCTCAAAAAGAAGGAAGACTACAGTGTGGATACATTGGTCCTTCTTAGAAGGGGAACAAAGTACCCTTGGGAGGAAATACAGAGACAAAGTGTGGAGCAGCGACTGAAGGAAAGACCATCCAGAGACTGTCCTACCTGGTGATCTATTCCATATACAATTCCCAAACCTAGACACTATTGTGCATGCCAACAAGTACTTAATGAAAGGAGCTTGATATTGCTGTCTCCTGAGTGGTTCTGACATTGCCTGACAAATACATAAGCTGATGCTCTCAGCCAACCATTGAACTGAGCACAGAGTCCCCATTGGAGGATCTAGAGGAAAGACCCAAGGAGCTGATGGCATTTGCAGCCCCATAGAGGAAACAACAATATGAACCAACCAGTACCACCAGAGCTCCCATGTATTTAATCACCAACCAAAGAGTACACATGGAGGGACCCATGTCTCCAGCTGCATGTGGAGCAGAGGAAGTCTTGGTTGGATATGAATGAGAGGAGAGGCACTTTGACCTGTGCAGTCAGTCTCCTTTTCCTAATGTATGTTTATGCTAGGACTGGGAAGTAGGAATGTGTAGGTTAGTAAGCAGGAAGAGGGTGAATGGAATAGGGGTTATCAGGGAGAAAATTAGGAGAGGAGATAACATTTGAAATGCAAATATATAAAATATCTAATAAAAATAAATGAAAAAAGAAAAAAGAAAAAGCATGTACCCAATAGATGCTCTAACATATAAGGACACTTGTTCTACTTTTTCATAGCAGAACATATTTATAGTAGCCTGAAGCTAAAAACAATCCAGATGTCACCCAGTGGACACAGAAAATGTGGTACATATACACAGTGGAATACTACTCAGCTATTAAAAATATTCACTTCATAAATTTCACAGGCAAATGGATGGAACTAGAAGATATCCTGAGTGAGGCAACTTAGTCACAAAAAACACAGAGGATATGTACTAACTGATAAGTGGATATTAGGAAAAAAATTGGAAAATCGTGGCACACTGTCTTGAGCCACCCTTTGTTCTTCTCTGTTACAAGATGGTGCTGGCCACATGCAGCTCCCTGGTGGTAAATCACTTGAGTACATGCGCAGCGTGCTGTATTCCTTATCTCACTTACATGCTAATGAAGAACTCACTTAGTTCACCTACGAGGAAATGGCTGGTTATCTCCCTGGGCAGACGAGGCTGTCTAGGCTTTATAAGGTCAGGCTGGCAGAGAGGCTGGGGCCGCCGAAAGAAGAAATACGCTGAATTCAAGGCTTCCTGAATAAACCATTAAAAGGAAGAAACTCCCTGGTGTTGCGTCCTCTTTGCTGGCGAGGGTGGACGCGACAGCATACCTCACAGACCATGAAACTGAGGCATAGGAATGATCAAAGTGTAAAAATGTAGTCCTATTTAGAGGGGGACAAAATAATTACAGGAAGTATAGGGAGGGAGGGACATGTGAGGGGGGAGGGAAAACGGGGTGGGATCAGGATTGGGAAGAGATGGGGAAGAAGTACAGAAGTTCAGGAATTTGAAAATAGGTGTGTAGCAGTGGGAATGAGGAACTGGAGTATCCACTAGAAAGCCCCATATGTCAGGAAACCAAGAAGCTCCCAGGACCCAGAAGGGATAATATTTGCAGAAACACCCAACAAAGGGGTGAGCCTGTAGAGACCATATCAAGAGATTAGAGGATGGCTCACAAATGAGGGGTGGAGCCATCCACCTATTTCCTAAATATTAATCCAGAATTGCTCCTTTCTAAAGGTGATGCAGGTACAAATATTGGAGTACCTAGTTATACATCCCATATGCAGCAGACACCTAACCCAGACTCTATTGCTGATGAAAAGAAATGTTCGCTGTTGGGAGCCTGGTATGGCTGTCCACTGAGAGGCTCTCCAGAACCTATCCAATACATATGCTGATCCTTGAAGTCAACCATCAGACTGAGCTTACGGACCCCAATTAAGGACTTAGGGGAAGGACTGAGGAGCTGAATAGCTTTGTGATATCATTGAATAAAGAACAAAATCAACCCACCAGACCCCCCAGTGCTCCCAGGAACTAAATGTTCAAGGATAGAAAACACACAAAGGGAGCCATGGCTCCAGCTGCATATATATCAGAAGATTGTCTTATTTGTCATCACTGGAAGGGAAGAGCCTTGGTCTTGTGGAGGCTAGATGCCTTAGCATAGGTGAATGCTATGGAGGTAGAGCAGGAATGAGTGAACTCCCACATAGAAGCAGGTGGATGGGATGTGGGTTTTCAGAGGAGAAACTGGGAGAAGGGATAATATTTGAATATAAGTAAATAAAATAACAAATGAAAATAGGGAAACCAGCAGAGGGAGAGATTCTCTGCGGCCATATTCACAGCCTGCTGGGGCAGAAGAGCTTCACTAGGTACTGTATCACCCCGAGCTTTATCTCTGGGGGTCTGCCTGCACTCAGGATCTGAGCATATAGGCAGTTCATCTGCCAGACCTCCGGGAGTGGGGCCTGTGTCCTGCCTGGAGACCAGCAGAGGGAGAGAATCCCCGTGGCCATATTCGCAGACTGTTGGGGCAGAAGAGCTTCACTAGGTACTCTAGCACCCGAGCTTTAGATCCCTGGGAGTGCAAACCACCAGAGGTCTGCCTCACTCAGGAACTGAGCACATAGACAGTTCATCTGTCAGACCTCCATGCATGGTGCCTGTGTCCTGCCTGGAGACCAGCAGAGGGAGAGAATCCCCGTGGCCATATTCACAGCCTGCTGGGGCAGAAGAGCTTCACTAGGTACTGTATCACCCTGAGCTTTAGATCTCTGGGGGTGCAAACCACCAGGGGTCTGCCTGCACTCAGGATCTGAGCACATAGGCAGTTCATCTACCATACCTCCAGGCATGGGGCATGTGTCCTGCCTAGAGAGCAGCAGAAGGAGAGAATCCCATGGCCATATTCGCTGCCTGCCTGAGCAGAAGAGCATCATTAGGTACTGTATCACCCCGAGCTTTAGATCTCTGGGGGTACAAACCACCAGGGGTCTACCTGCACTCAGGATCTGAGCACATAGGCAGCTCATCTACCATACCTCCAGGCATTGGGCATGTGTCCTGCCTAGAGAGCAGCAGAAGGAGAGAATCCCATGGCCATATTCGCTGCCTGCCTGAGCAGAAGAGCATCATTAGGTACTGAATCACCCCGAGCTTTAGATCTCTGGGGATGCAAACTGCCAGAGGTCTGCCTGCACCCAAGAACTGAGCACATCACATCAGAACTCTGCCTCCAGCCAGTCAGTTATGAAAAATTCTCCACCATCGTGGATCTCAGGCGCCAGAGAAATCAGACAGACTGAGGTACACAAATATAACCCAAGACCAACATCGCGGGGGTCTAAGCCTGACCCTGGGCTGTTCGGGGCCATAGGTGTGCCAACCCAGGCAGTAGGTTGTTTGCCCAGCCCGGCTCACACCACCATTTTGACTACGGGGGGGGGGTCTAAGCCAGACAGGCCTTGGACTGCCCCCAGGCCCTGGGCTGCTCAGTGGGCCATCTGTGTGCCAACCTGGCCAGAATGTTGTTAGCCTAGCAGAATCTCCTGCACTTTCAGGGAGCGTGTAGACACTCCCCACCTGACAGAACCAATTAACAGTCATAGCCCAAGGGGAACTTTACTGGGACCTTAGCCTGCCAGGATTTTGCCTAGACTCAGGGCCTCAGCAGCTAGGCTAGCCTTGTGTGCACCAACCTGGTTTGAAGATCAGCTGCCCAGCAGAGTGACCAGCACTCAGAAAAGGTCCTGAAGCATACATCATCAGCACTCCCTGAAGGAGCAAATGGGCACTGCCTGGATCACACAGACAATCTGAGCCAAGGAACACTAGGGCTCTAAGGGCACCCAAGAGGAGGACAGCACGTCAGCAATCTGTAACAGGGGAAACCCAGCCATCCAGTGTTGCAGAAATAGCCCTACAGCCTCACAAGAGGCACAAACACCAGCCAGAGACGAGACCAACTAATACCAGAGACAACAAGATGGCAAAGGGCAAACGCAGGAATGCTACTAACAGAAATTAGGCAATATGGCAGCGTCTGAAACAAACTCTCCAACATCAGCAAGTCCTCGTTACACAAACACACCAGAAAAACAAGATTTGGATTTAAAATCTTCAGGAAGTTGGGAAGGAATCTACCTCAAATTCAGCTGTACCCTTCTTGGGCATGCACCCTAATGTCATTTCATTCTATCATAGTAATATCTGCTCTGCTATGTTTTCACTGCTACTCTATTCATAATGGCCAGAAATTGCAAACTACCTACATGGCCCTCAACAGAACAATGAAGAAAGAAAAATGTGTTCAATTTACACAATAGAGTAATAGTAAGCCATTAAAAATGGCATTCTCAGGTAAGTGCATGAAATTTAAAATTTCATCCTGAGTGATGTATCCAAGAATGAAAAAGACAAATATAATGTGTATTAGCTTGTTTATAGGTATTAGATGCTATATCATTCATAACCAATATATGTTCCATAGAATCACAAAGGTTAGGTACAGAGTAAGAGACTGGGTACAGTGGCCAGGTAGATGGACAGATCTCCTTAGGAAAAAGAAAACAGAATAGATGTGAAGGATTGATTCAGTGAGGGATACTGGATCAAGAACTTCAAGTGAGGACAGGTTGGAAAGATGGAACCTTATGGGTGGGAATACAGGAAGAGATAAAAGAGACATCATAACTAAGGGCCATTGAGAGGTAGTATGGAAACCTATTACAAAATAATCTTCCACAAATATATACACATATGAAGGCAATTTAAGTGAAATCACCAAAAATATGAGGGACACAGATCCCCAGTTGGTTATCACTTGTCACCAAATGAAACTTCTTGTACTGGTATTCTAAGTGAGTCCTTGACCAAAAGGTTTTCCAAGGGAACTTCCACACAACCCACACTGTTGCCAAGAAAGTAGATTGCTGTCCAAAACAATTAGAGAAAAGACAGTTATTGCTCATCTGGAAGCTTGATGTCACAATGTAAGGGTCTGATATGATCAGTGAGGTGGGGGCAAACTGACAGAGACAAAGAGGAGGGATGAGATTTGGCTTTGAGAAGAGGAAATCTCTCTTTGGTTTGGTGTCAGCAGATAAGATGGATCCCTGGGTGGGATAGTCTCTGGATGGCCTTTCCTTCAGTCTCTACTCCATTTTTGTACTTGCACTTCCTTTAGACAGGAACAATTCAGGGTTAGTATTTTTGAGATGGATGGGTGGCCCCATTCCTCAACTGGAAGCCAACAAGGGGACAAACTTTGAAATGTAAATAAAATAGTCAATAAAAAACCGAATCAAAAATAAAAAATTACCAATGAAATTAATCCTAATGACATTTTCTATATTCATAGGTTAATATCTTGTCCAGCTACCATGAAAGTAGGTTTTTTTTTTTTTTACAGCAGATAAGTTCAAATAAAGAAACTGACAACCACACATTTTACAGAGTGAGAGACCTTGGAACACTTAGCTCTAAATGGAATGTGTCCATCACATCCTTCATAGTAAGGTTAGAGTAAAAGTTGACAGAGTTTAAGAAACAGAGATGATAAAGGACAACAAGAAAAATTAAACTAATGTGATTGATGTGCAAATGACCTCACAGGGACTAATGCACCATGTACAGGGACTGGCCTAGGTCTGTCCCTTTCATGTACTAGAGCTAAAAGACATGTAACGATACCCTGAATGATAACCACGTTGAAATTTAGTTTCATGGGGAACAAACTACTTTTAAGGGTAGGTTGGATGCATAACATCAGATGGACAGTAGGAAAGAAGATTAAGTGTCTTTGTCTGGAGTGTCTGGAGTGTCTGTTTCATAATGTCATGACAGGGATCTTCCTTTTAAATCATTATTTCTATTATTTTTAAACTTGAATTTAATTTTATTTATACTTAATAATTTCCTGCTTTTACTCTGCAGTTCCTTTGCATATATATTTGCATACATATATACAAGGTTACAATTTAGTGTTTATATAACATTACTGAGTATATGAGGAAGTGTGTCTCTTATTTGTGCCTTCTCTGTTGCTCTTTTCTTTGTGTTTGTTTTGACTGACCAATTATGATGTGTTTGTCTTTGTTTTATGTTATTACATTCATTTTATTGTACATTATTTTTATATTTATGTGACTTGACATCATTATTGTTAAATATTATTGCATAGAGTGGTATTTATTTTGTAATTCTTGAGAAACAGCAGGTAGAATCTGATGGAAGAGGTCATAAGGAAGAGCTGGGAGGAATAGAAGGATGGGAAGCCATAACCAGAATATATTATGTGAGAAAAATTATCAATTTTCAACAAAATAAAAGAAAGATGTACAGGAAAAAGAAAGGAAAGAAGTATAAAGAAAGAACAAAATATAGAAAAAATGAAAGACAGATGAAATGAAATGAAGGAATAAAGACAGGGGGAAATATTGTCCATGATACATTAATTTATACATATGTGTTTGTGTTTTAATGACTACTAATATAGCATACATCTTATGCATGCTGTTTTAATTTACAATCTTCTGTTACTAATAATTAATGTATGGTAATTTCACACATCTGCTTTTGTATTGAATGTCTGCATGAAGCCAGTTACCAGACACTCCATTTTCTCCAAAGACTCATCCTAAATTTGATCATCAATATGATTTATTAGTTTGATTGATTTTCCTTTTGGGATTAGTAGATTAATCTTAACATATTTAACCATCCTCTTTCTAAAAACTCTCATCCCAGTCATGCACAAATATTTCTTCCCAAGGTATCTGGATATTTATTTCTATGTGGCATGTTTTTTTATTGTAATACCTCCAAAGAACTCCCAATATTGGAGCCCCATTCTAGTTTCTTACATCAACATATAGTCAAAGTCACCAGCAAATTGAAATTTGAAGTTATAATTCACAGTTTAGGAAGAAATGTGGCAAATTTACATGAGGAAATACAATAATTTAGAAACAATAAATTTCTGTGTCCACACATTTTCCAAAAATTTCCCTAATTTCGTGATTTTTCATACCTACCTAAATCCATTGAATCAATTACTACATTTCATTTATCTAATTTTCTTGTGGTATACATTGGAATTGATTTCATTTAATAGCTATTATGAATAGAGCTAAAATATATATGGACGTGCTTTTTTGTCTGTTGTATGCTACAGAGTCCCTTAGGTATATGCCACAAGAATGGCACAGCTGGATAATGTAGTAGTGACTTGTTAGTTGTGTTAGGATATTGTACACTACTTTCATAGTTATTGCATTTCAACTAACACTGAACTGGGGCTCTTCTTTACTCCTAGTCTCATTGCTCTAGAATCATGGTAGTCTATGTTGCAGTCTTTGAACCTTTTATAGAATCCATATGTTCTAGCTTGGTTATATGACCCAAATGACAGAAACAGTTGTTTCTTTTTTTTTTTTTTTCGATATAATTTATTTACATTTCAAATGATTTCCCCTTTTCTAGCCCCCCCCACTCCCCGAAAGTCCCATAAGCCCCCTTCTCTTCCCCTGTCCTCCCTCCCACCCCTTCCCAGTTCCCCATTCTGGTTTTGCCAAAAACTGTGTCACTGAGTCTTTCCAGAACCAGGGACCACTCCTGCTTTCTTCTTGTATCTCATTTGATGTGTGGATTATGTTTTGGGTATTCCAGTTTTCTAGGTTAATAACCACTTATTAGTGAGTGCATACCATGATTCACCTTTTGAGTCTGGGTTACCTCACTTAGTATGATGTTCTCTAGCTCCATCCATTTGCCTACGAATTTCATGAATTCATTTTTTCTAATGGCTGAATAGTACTCCATTGTGTAGATATACCACATTTTTTGTATCCACTCTTCTGTTGAGGGATACCTGGGTTCTTTCCAGCATCTGGCAATTATAAATAGGGCTGCTATGAACATAGTAGAGCATGTATCCTTATTACATGGTGGGGAATCCTCTGGGTATATGCCCAGGAGTGGTATAGCAGGATCTTCTGGAAGTGAGGTGCCCAGTTTTCGGAGGAACTGCCAGACTGCTTTCCAGAGTGGTTGTACCAATTTGCAACCCTACCAGCAGTGGAGGAGTGTTCCTTTTTCTCCACACCCTCTCCAACACCTGCTGTCTCCTGAATTTTTAATCTTAGCCATTCTGACTGGTGTAAGATGAAATCTTAGGGTTGTTTTGATTTGCATTTCCCTAATGACTAATGAAGTTGAGCATTTTTTTAGATGCTTCTCCGCCATCCGAAGTTCTTCATGTGAGAATTCTTTGTTTAACTCTGTACCCCATATTTTAATAGGGTTGTTCGGTTTTCTGGCGTCTAACTTCTTGAGTTCTTTATATATATTGGATATTAGCCCTCTATCTGATGTAGGATTGGTGGAGATCTTTTCCCAAATTGTTGGTTGCCGATCTGTCCTCTTGATGGTGTCCTTTGCCTTACAGAAACTCTGTAACCTTATGAGGTCCCATTTGTCAATTCTTGCTCTTAGAGCATACGCTATTGGTGTTCTGTTCAGAAACTTTCTCCCTGTACCGATGTCCTCAAGGGTCTTCCCCAGTTTCTTTTCTATTAGCTTCAGAGTGTCTGGCTTTATGTGGAGGTCCTTGATCCATTTGGATTTGAGCTTAGTACAAGGAGACAAGGATGGATCAATTCGCATTCTTCTGCATGCTGACCTCCAGTTGAACCAGCACCATTTGTTGAAAAGGCTATCTTTTTTCCATTGGATGTTTTCAGCCTCTTTGTCGAGGATCAAGTGGCCATAGGTGTGTGGGTTCATTTCTGGATCTTCAATCCTGTTCCATTGATCCTCCTGCCTGTCACTGTCCCAATACCATGCAGTTTTTAACACTATTGCTCTGTAGTATTGCTTGAGGTCAGGGATACTGATTCCCCCAGATTTTCTTTTGTTGCTGAGAATAGTTTTAGCTATCCTGGGTTTTTTGTTGTTCCAGATGAATTTGATAATTGCTCTTTCTAACTCTGTGAAGAATTGAGTTGGGATTTTGATGGGTATTGCATTGAATCTGTATAGTGCTTTAGGCAAAATGGCCATTTTCACTATATTGATTCTACCGATCCATGAGCATGGGAGGTTTTCCCATTTTTTGATGTCTTCTTCCATTTCCTTCTTCAGAGTCTTGAAGTTCTTGTCATACAGATCTTTCACATGTTTGGTAAGAGTCACCCCAAGATACTTTATACTGTTTGTGGCTATTGTGAAGGGGGTCATTTCCCTAATTTCTTTCTCAGCCTGCTTATCCTTTGAGTATAGGAAGGCCACTGATTTGCTTGAGTTGATTTTATAACCTGCCACTTTGCTGAAGTTGTTTATCAGCTGTAGGAGCTCTCTAGTGGAGTTTTTTGGGTCACTTAGGTAGACTATCATGTCGTCTGCAAATAATGATAGTTTGACTTCCTCCTTTCCAATTTGTATCCCTTTGACCTCCTTATGTTGTCGAATTGCCCGAGCTAGTACCTCAAGTACAATATTGAAAAGATAAGGAGAAAGGGGGCAGCCTTGTCTGGTCCCTGATTTCAGTGGGATTGCTTCAAGTTTCTCTCCATTTAGTTTGATGCTGGCTACCGGTTTGCTGTATATTGCTTTTACTATGTTTAGGTATGGGCCTTGAATTCCTGTTCTCTCCAAGACTTTAAGCATGAAAGGATGCTGAATTTTGTCAAATGCTTTTTCAGCATCCAATGAAATGACCATGTGGTTTTGTTCTTTGAGTTTATTTATGTAGTGGATTGTATTGATGGATTTCCGTATATTGAACCAACCCTGCATTCCCGGGATAAAGCCTACTTGATCATGGTGGATGATCGTTTTGATGTGTTCTTGGATTCGGTTGGCAAGAATTTTATTGAGTATTTTTGCATCGATGTTCATAAGGGAAATTGGTCTGAAGTTCTCTTTCTGTGTTGGATCTTTGTGTGGCTTTGGTATCAGCGTAATTGTGGCTTCGTAGAAGGAATTGTGTAGTGTTCCTTCTGTTTCTATTTTGTGGAATAGTTTGAAGAGTATTGGTGTTAACTCTTCTTTGAAGGTCTGGTAGAATTCTGCACTGAAACCATCTGGTCCTGTGCTTTTTTTGGTTGGAAGACTTTCTATGATTCCTTCTATTTCTTTAGGCTTTATGGGACTGTTCAGATGGTCTAGTTGTTCCTGATTTAATTTTGGTATTTGGTATCTGTCAAGGAAATTGTCCATTTCCTCCAGATTCTCCAGTTGTGTTGAGTATAGGCTCTTGTAGTAGGATCTGATGATTTTTTGGATTTCCTCAGTTTCCGTTGTTATGTCTCCCTTTTCATTTCTAAGTTTGTTAATTTGGATACTTTCTCTGTGCCCTTTGGTCAGTCTGGCTAAGGGTTTTTCTATCTTGTTGATTTTCTCAAAGAACCAGCTCCTGGTTTTGTTGATTTTTTGTATGGTTCTCTTTGTTTCTACTTGATTGATTTCGGCCCTGAGTTTGATGATTTCCTGCCTTCTACTCCTCCTGGGTGAAATAGCTTCTTTTTGTTCTAGGGCTTTCAGGTGTGTCATTAAGTTGGTAATGTATGCTCTCTCCATTTTCTTTTTGGAGGCACTCAGGGCTATGAGTTTTCCTCTTAGCACTGCTTTCATTGTGTCCCATAGATTTGGGTATGTTGTGTTTTCATTTTCATTGTGTTCTAAAAAGTCTTTAATTTCTTTCTTTATTTCTTCCTTGACCAAGGTATCATTGAGTAGAGTGTATGTGGGTTTTCTGTTGTTTCTGTTGCTATTGAAGACCACTTTTATTCCATAGTGATCAGATAGGAGGCATGGGATTAGTTCTATCTTCTTATATTTGTTGAGGTCTGTCTTGTGACCAATTATATGGTCGATTTTGGAGAAGGTACCATGAGGTGCTGAAAAAAAGGTATATTCTTTGTTTTAGGATAGAATGTTCTATATATATCAGTTAAATCTAATTGATCCAAAGCTTCAATTAGTTTCATTGTGTCCTTGTTTAGTTTCTGCTTTCCTGATCGGTCCATTGAGGAAAGTGCAGTGTTGAAGTCACCCACAATTATTGTGTTAGGTGCAATGTGTGCTTTGAGTTTTAATAAAGTTTCTTTTATGAAAGAGGGTGCCCTTGCATTTGGAGCATAGATGTTCAGGATTGAGAGTTCTTCTTGTTGTATTTTTCCTTTGACCAGCAAGAAGTGTCCCTCAGAGTCTCTTTTGATGACTTTGGGTTGAAAGTCAATTTTATCTGATATTAAAATGGCTACTCCAGCTTGTTTCCTGAGACCATTTGCTTGTAAAATTGTCTTCGAGCCTTTTACTCTAAGGTAGTGTTTGTCTTTGACCCTGAGGTGTGTTTCCTGTAAGCAGCAAAATGTAGGGTCCTGTTTACGTATCCAGTCAGTTAGTCTGTGTCTTTTTTGGGGGCATTGAGTCCATTGATGTTAAGAGATATTAAGGAATAGTGATTGTTACTTCCTATCATTTTTGACGTTATTTTTTAAATTTGATTGCTTAACTTCTTTCGGGTTTGATGAAAGGTTACTATCTTGCTTTTTTCAGGGTGAAGTTTCCCTCCTTGTATTGGTGTTGTCCTCCTATTATCCTTTTTAGGGCTGGGTTTGTGGATAGATATTGGGTAAACTTGGTTTTGTCGTGAAATATCTTAGTTTCTCCATCTATGGTGATTGAGAGTTTTGCTGGATATAGTAGTTTTGGTTGGCATTTGTGTTCTCTTAGAGTCTGCATGAGATCTGCCCAGGACCTTCTAGCCTTCATAGTCTCAGGTGAAAAGTCTGCTGTGATTCTGATAGGTCTTCCTTTATATGTTACTTGGCCTTTTTCTCTTACTGCCTTTAATATTCTTTCTTTGTTTAGAACATTTGGTGTTTTGATTATTATGTGACGGGAAGTATTTCTGTTCTGGTCCAGTCTGTTTGGAGTTCTGTAGGCTTCTTGTATATTCATGGGCACCTCTCTCTTTAGGTTAGGGAAGTTTTCTTCCATAATTTTATTGAAGATATTTGCTGGCCCTTTAAGTTGTAAATCTTCACTCTCATCTATGCCTATAATCCTTAGGTTTGGTCTTCTCAATGTGTCCTGGATTTCCTGGATATTTTGGGTTACAAGCTTTTTGCATTTTGCATTTTCTTTAACTGTTGAGTCCATGGTTTCTATGGAATCTTCAGCATCTGAGATTCTTTCTTCTATTTCTTGTATTCTGTTGTTGATATTTGCATCTCTGTCCCCTGATTTCTTCCCAAGGCTTTCTATCTCCAAAGTTGTCTCCTTTTGAGTTTTCTTAGTTGTTTCTACTTCTGTTTTTAGATCATGGATGGTTTTGCTTAGCTCCTTCACTTGCTTGTTTGTGCTTTCCTGTAATTCTTTAAGAGATTTTTGTGTTTTTTCTTTCATGACCTCAGCCTGTTGACCAAAGTTCTCCTGTATTTCTTTAAGAGATTTTTGTGTTTCGTCTTTCATGACCTCAGCCTGTTGACCAAAGTTCTCCTGTATTTCTTTAAGTGTTTTTTGCATTTCCTCCTTGTTGGCTTTTGTATTCTCCTGGATTTCTTTCAATGATTTTTGTGTTTCCCTTGCAAGGGCTTCTAACTTTTGATCCATTTTCTCCTGAATGTCCTTCATGTGTTCCTGTACCAGCATCATGACCAGTGATTTTAAATCCAAATCTTGTTTTACTGGTGTGATGTTGTATCCAGGACTTGCTGGTAGAGGAGAATTGGGTTCAGATGTTGCCATATTGCCTTGATTTCTGTTAGTGACGTTCCTGCGTTTGCCTTTTGCCATCTAGCTCTCACTGGTGTTACTTGGTCTTGTCAGTGCTGGACTCACCAGTGCAAGCTGCCCCTTCCCCGTTGGCCTCTGGTGCACAGCTTACACCCTGCACTGCCTGTAGACAGGGTGCTGTTGTCCAGGCTGTTCAGATCCCGAAGCAGGCACCTGAAGGCTCCCGCTGGGGCCCTCAGTATTTATTGGAGCACACCGCCTTCTCCCAGCTGGCCGCCCGGAAGCCCCCACTAGCCTCTTGAGGGACCTGGAGATGTGGTGCGGCCACCCAGGCTGATCTGAAGCGGAGAGAGTTGACCTGAGGGCTTCTCGCTGAGGCCTTGCCCCAGATTGTGTCTGTGGACCAGATGGAACCCGTGTGCACCCCCAGGGAGCGCTGAAGGTGTATGCTGCTGTGACCTCCCCTGTGTTCTGCTCACTCCGATGGGCAGCCGATTTCCCCAATCGTGCTGGCGCACACTAGGTTAGCCTTGTTGCCCAGGCCCTGAGTCCAGGCAAAAGCCTGGGAGGCCAAGGTCCGAGCAAAGTTCCCCTAGGGCTATGACTGTTATTTGGGTCCACCAGGTGACCCGGATGGCGGGCGTGCGCGTCCGCACTCCCCGAAAGCACTGGGAGAGTCTGTTGTGCTAATAACCTCCTGGGCGGGTTGACACACAGATGGCCCACCAAGCCGCCCAGTTCTTGGGGTCAGTCCTGTGCCTTTTGGGGCCTAGACCCCCGTTTTGTTAGTCTCAGGCTATGCTTGTTAGCCGTCTCTGCCCTCCTGAGCACTCTGGGTCCTGTAGGCAAAATGGCGGCGAGTGCGCCGGCCAGGGCAAAAAAAAACTCCTGGCTGGGTTGGCGCCCCGATGGCCACTCGAACAGCCCAGGGCCTGGGTGCAGGCCACCGCCCGTCAGGCTCAGACCCCTGCGGTGTTGGGCCTAGGATTATGTTTGTGTACCTCAGTGTGTCCGATCTCTGGAGCCCGGAATCAAGATGGAGGTGAGTCTCTCCTGACTGGTGGGAAGCCGAGTTCTGAAGTGGCTTCCGTGCAGCGAAAGGCTCCGCAGAACCGCAGCTGCTTGCCACCCGGCTGGTCAGCGAAGGTCAGTGGTCGTGGGCGCAGGGCCTAACTGGACCCTGTGTCGCCTTGGTTCCACCGCTGATGGCCCTTCAGCTGGACCAGCTACTGCTGCCGCCGCCGCCGCCGCCGCCGCCGCCGCCGCCCGGCCAAACAGTTGTTTCTTTAAATGGAACTAATGGAAATTTCTCTCTAGACTGTCTCAGAAGTGTGGTCTTTTCAGTATCATGAAAAGCATGCACTATGAAAGTAATTTGAACATTCTTGAAATACTTCTGTGACACTCTTCATTACTCTTGTCGGAAAGACATGCAACATGCACTATTTGGCTTTTGTAAGGAAAGTGCTAAAATATGTTGATATGTCAATCTCTAAAATTCTTCTCTACTGTGAAAGATTGTAAACTTTTATAAGGATATCATTCTCCATTCTAGAGAAATTTATCTTCATAGATCATTCTGAATTTCTACATCTTGTTCATGAAATCTCATTAGTATGATATCTCTTTAGTTTCAGATGTTGTTATGCATGATAGAATGTTCAGTTGGTTAAAGACACTTCAGTCCTTATTGTAAGAAACTTCAAGGAAAAAAAGATAAACATGGAATAAGGCCATGGATTTGATATGCTCTTTATTCCAAACTACCATATCCTTTAATTATTTAACCATGTAAGTAGGAGCCAAGTCTCCTTTAAATCTCAACATCTCTTCCGGTGAAAAGGAAGGGAATAAATATTCTAAGAAGGAACTAGGAGCCTATTCTTCTAACCAGGTCTTATTACAAGCCTTATGAAGTCAGTATGATTTCTATAATTATTCTTCCCTTTAGAGTTACATCTACTTTGAGTATTATAAGGAGGTCTTCTCACAGCTGTGTCATGATCCAATGGAACTCAGGGAAAGTTCAAAGATGGTGTCCATACCTCAGTTCTTTGGAGTTTTGCTTTTCTGTATTTCAGGTATGACTGGACCCAGCAATAAAGTGGAGATGTTATTTAAATACAAAATATCCTTTCTTTATTTGGATAACAGTATAACATGGGATTTGGCTTTCTTTTTAAATAAATTAATAGAATAAAAGTCATATTTTTCTAAGTAGTTTGTAAGTATCTTTAATATTCAATGGTGTGTTGTACTAATATATCTTCTATATTTCCAGCCACTCTAGGAGACATCATGTTGGCTCAGTCTCCAGCCACCCTGTCAGTGACTCCATGAGATAGAGTCACTATTTCCTACAGGCCAAGCATGAGTATTAACATAAACCTACACTGGTGTCAGCAAAGATCACATGAGCCTCCAAGACTTCTCATAAAGTATGCTTCCCAGTCCATCCTTGGGATACGCTCCAGGTTAAGTGGCAATGGATCAGTGACAGATTTCACTCTCAGCATCAAAAGTGTGGAGTGTGAAGATGTTGGAATATATTGCTGTCAACAAGATTAAAGCTGGCCTACTGCAGTCATGTAGAACATAGCAAAAACTACCAAGAAAGCAGAAGTATGAAGCTGGGCTGCTTTAACTGTTTTGGTAGTGTCTCTACCTTCTTCAAAGTGTTTCACAGATGCAGCCATGTATGATGTTTACAGAAATATGTGAAATGAAGATGCCTCAAAGTCCTCCTTGTCTCTTAATTCACTTCACTTTATTTCAGCACTAGAATACATAGTCCTGGTGTAATCAGACAATCTTCTTTCCGTGTACCACAACCAGAGAGAATATCCTCCTTGAAAGACAGAAGGAATGATTGACTGTTTCTTATCCTCATAATTGCTTGAAATTCTGATGAGGCATTTTCTGAACCCATAGCATATAGTTTACTCATGTCCCCACAAAGACTAGAGAGCTCAATCTCAGAGATTTTTGCCTCTGTTGCAAAATTCCCTATGCACTTTTTAGAGTAAGTGAACAACTCTTGAATACAAAGTATTTTTCATATTTATAGATTTATATAATTATCCAATAGAATTCGGTAACAATTGCAAATTTCTTGATGAGAAATTTACAGTCACTACTTAGACAAAAAAATGAAAGAGTTTGAAACAATAAAACTATGTTTGGCAACTAAAGTTTGCATAAATTTCTAGACGTATTTTGAATCATTATAAGTTCAAATGATTGGCAAAATGATTTTGTTTTTATAAACAATGAACTATTGGGGGATATCCTAGCATTTTAATTCCCTTTTGCCACCAAAGAATTTTATGGAAACAGATGAAACTTTAAGTTTAGTGTTTTATTTGATAAAACATTAGTGCAGTGTTTGTTGGAGCCAGGACAGAAGTTTTGAAAGAGAAAATAACCATTATGACAATTTTTTGCTAAGTATGAAAATAAATCTGACACATCTCTTTATGATTTAACAAGTAGCATGAACATTGCAGAAAAGAATCTTCAAGTCTTAATTAAGTAATATGGCATTCATTAAGGATTGTTTTTATGATAGTGTAGGGCTTAACAGTAAAGGATATGTCTGTAAATGTGATTAAGAATTTAAAATTTGGTACAGTGTGATAGTTCACATCTCTAAACACAGTGTTTAAGATTTGGACAAAGGAGTATCTCTATGAGTTCACGTCTATTCTGGTTTATATAACAAGGTACAGGCCAGCCAAAGCTACATAATAAGAACCTGTCTCAAAAACAAAGAAAAAAAAGACTTTAAAAAATAATTTGGTTGCATATATTTATTTCTTTCCCTAATTTAAAATATAAAAATAACTCTGTGTGTATGTGATCGTGTGGCTCTCTCTGTGTGTGCATGTGTTGTGTTTAAAGTCTGTGTAAGATGGAGGAGTCATCTATACACAGGACCAAAGATCCCAGTGGACTGTTGTTAGCTCCTTCCTCTATCACTCTTCATTTTTAATTTTTGAGACAGTGTCAAATGTTTTCATTGTGTAGAATCAGAGATACACTTTGATCTGCTTCATCATCCTCTGCTAACTTATCATCATTTGATCGGTTAACTTCATGCTCAAGTGCTGGAGTTATAGATAAGTGTTGCTCAATCTGGGTTTTATGTGAGTGTTGAGAATTTAACTAAAGTATTAAATTTTATCATGGCAAATATTTTGCAGAGACATCTCACTGACCGTGAAATTAATTTAATAATAACAAAAAGACTGTCTTCACCTTCAGGATGAGGTATTTGAGGTTAATGTAATTTATAACAATAATAATAAGTTTAATTTATTTAATGTCCAGTTTCCTGATCATGCTTTAGTCAGAGAAGCATATCTTACATTCTGTGGAATGTGAACACCTACTTGTCATGGTACTATAGATTCTTTTTAACATATCTTTCACAAAATGTACTATTTGTTAATATTTAGAGAGAATGTATTCATTAGTCATATATTTTATCTGATATTTAAAAATATATTTTAAGAAGTTTTGTTTCTGATTCTATGACTATGGAAACTCATCAATTTTATATACTTTTTATATTATATTCTTCTAATGATTTACCTTGTCACTTTTGAGTAAAACTTAAATGCAATTCTATTACTATTTAAATAGAGATAATGTAACACTGGAGTGCTCTTCCTGTTTTTGGCTCATTTCTTGAAAATTGCACCTGAAATAACAGGAAGATTGTTGGTTACATCTTCTCACCTCATATATCCAAGATAACAAACGAATAATATTCTTTTGTGCACATAGAACATATTTCCACAATCTGTCCAATCATTGTTGGTTATCTAGGCCCTCTCTCATTTTGAGGTATTATGAAAAGAACAGGAATAAACTGGATGATCAAGTTGCTCTTCAGCAGGTTGTAGAGTCATTTGGGTATAAAGCCAAAACTAGTAGAGCTGGATCATGAAGTAGATCCTACGTATATTTTTCTGATAAACCTTTGCACACATGTCCACAGTGCTCTGAGAGTTTGTACTTCCACCAGCTGTTTCCCTTTCCCCACATCCTCATCAGCATGAGCTATCATTTCCTTTGTTGCTCTTGGCATCTCTTAGATCCTGACTTGCATAAGAGGAAAGCTCCTCTCTATCTACATTCAGTTAAAATTAAAGTTAATATTTAAAAAGAAAGAAAGAAAGAAAGAAACAAACAAACAAACAAACAAACAAAAGAGGAAAGCAACACTGAAAGTGGAAGTAGACAGGGATTTCAATCCCTAACCAAGAGACTATTTGCAAAGAACATCAGGTTGTAAAGGAAAATTAGATTTTGTCTAAAAGAGTCTCACTGAGTATATAAAGAACACTTAATAATAGGCCCCAGCCCCATAAATGCCAAGCAAAAATCAACTCTGGTATTATTGTACACTTTTTGTCTTATATTGCTTTGTTTATAAATTTGCTGTTATTGGTTTTTTAGTAGTGTAATGGTCTTAGATTTTGTGTATTTTTTATAAATTTTCTATATTCTTTGTTTACATTCCAAATGACTTACCCTTTCCCAGTTCCCCACTCCCCATATGTCCAATAAGCCCTATTCTTTCTGCTCATTCCATAATCACACACCTTTCATGTCTCTGTCCTGGTAATTCCCTACAATGTTACATCAAGCCTTTCCAGGACCAGGGCTGTCTCCTTCCTTCTTCATCGGAATAATTTGATATGTTAATTGTGTCTTCTGGGCTAATATCCACTTATCAGTGACTGCATTTCATGTGTATTCTTTTTGTGACTGGGTTACCTCACTTAGGATGATATTTTCCAGTTCCAACCATTTGCCTAAAAATGTCATTAATTCATTGTTTTTAATTACTAAGTAGTATTCCATTGTGTAAATATACCACATTTTCTGTATCCATTCCTCCATTGACGGGCATCTGGGTTCTTTCTAGCTTATGGCTATTATAAATAAGGCTGCTATGAACATAGTGGGGCATGTGTCATTATTGCATGCTAGGGAATCCTTTGAGTACATGCCCAGGAGTGGTATAACAGGGTCTTCCGAAAGTGTCATGCCCTGCTTTTGGAGGAACTGGCAGACTGATTTGCAGAGTGGTTGCGCTAATTTGCATTCCCACCAGCAGTTAAGGAATGTTCATTATTCTCCACACCCTTGACAACACCTGCTGTCTCCTGAGGTGTTTTTTAAGTATATTTTTTATTAATATTTTTATTTTCTATATTCTCTGTTTACATTCGAAATGATTACCCCTTTTCCGGATCCACCTTCCCCATATATCCCATAAACCTTCCTTTCTCCATCCATTCTCCTATTACATTCCTCCTTTTCTTCTCTCTCCTTATATTCCCCTCCAATGCTAGATCAATCCTTGCCAGGATCAGGACCTTCTCCATACTTCTTCATGGAGGTCATTTGTTATGCGATTTGTGCCTTGGGTATTCAGGGCTTCTGAGCTAATTAATATCCAGTTATGAGAGATTGCATTCCATGTGTATTCTTTTGTGACTAGGTTACCTCACCTAGGATGATATTTTCCAGATCAAACCATTTGCCTAAAAATTTTGTGAATTCATTGTTTCTAATTGCTGAGTAGTATTCCATTGTGTAAATATACTACATTTTCTGTATCCATTAGTCCTTTGAGGGGCGTCTGGGTTATTTCCAGCTTCTGGTTATTATAAATAAGGCTGCTATGAACATAATGGAGCATGTGTCTTTATTGCATGCCAGGGAATCCTTTAGGTATATGCCCAGGAGAGGTATAGCAGAGTCCTCTGGAAGTGTCATGTCCAGTTTTCTGAGGAACCACCAGACTGATTTCCAAAGTGGTTGTACCATCTTACAGCCCCACCAACAGTGGAGGAGTGTTTCTCTTTCTCCACATCCTCGCCAACACCTGTTTCTCCTGAGTTTTTGACCTTAGCCATTCTGATGGGTGTAAGGTGAAATCTCAGGGTTGTTTTGATTTGCATTTCCTTAATGACTAATGATGTTGAGCACTTCTTAAGGTGCCTCTCTGCCATCCGAATTTCTTCAGGTGATAATTCTTTGTTTAGTTCTGTACCACATTTTTTTATAAGTTTATTTGTTTCCCTGGGGTCCAACTTCTTGAGTTCTTTGTATATATTGGATATTAGCCCTCTATCAGATGTAGGGTTGGTGAATATCCTTTCCCAATTTGATGGTTGCCATTTTGTCCTTTTAACTGTGTCCTTTGCCTTACAGAAACTTTGTAATTTTATGAGGTCCCATTTGTCAATTCTTGATCTTAGAGCATAAGCTATTGGTGATCAGTTCAGGAACTCCCCCGCCCCACCTCCGTGCCCATGTCCTCTAGGATCTTCCCCAGCTTATTTTCTCTTAGTTTCAGTGTGTCTGGTTTACATGGATGTCCTTGATCCACATGAAGTGAAGTTTAGTACATGGAGATAAGAATGGATCAATTTGCATTCTTCTGCATGCTGACCTCCAATTGATCCAGCACCTTTTGTTGAAAAGGCTATCTTTTTTCCACTGGATGTTTTTGGCTCCTTTGTCGAAGATCAAGTGACCATAGGTGTGTGGATTCATTTCTGGATCTTCAGTTCTATTCCATTGGTCCACATGTCTGTCACTGTGCCAATACCATGCAGTTTTTAACACTATTGCTCTGTACTATTGCTTGAAGTCAGAGATACTGATTCCTCCAGAATTTCTTTTGTTGTTGAGAATAGTTTTAGCTATCCTGGGTTTATTGTTATTCCAGATGAATTTGAGAATTGCTTTTTCTAACTCTGTGAAGAACTGAGTTGGGATTTTGATGGGGATTGCATTGAATCTGTAGATTGCTTTTGGCAAGATGGCCATTTTAACTATTTTAATCCTGCTGATCCACGCCCATGGCAGATTTTTCCATTTTCTGAGGTCTTCTTCGATTTCCTTCTTCAGAGACCTGAAGTTCTTGTCATATAGATCTTTCACTTGTTTGTTTAGAGTCACACCAAGGTACTTGTGAAGGGTGTAATTTCCCTAACTTCTTTCTCAGCCTGCTTATCCTTTGAGTATAGGAAGGCAACTGATTTGCTTGAGTTGATTTTATAACCAGCCACTTTGCTGAAGTTGTTTTTCAGCTGTAGGAGTTCTCTGGTGGAGATTTTCTGGTCACTTAAGTAGACTATCATGTCATCTGCAAATAGTGATAATTTGACTTCTTCCTTTCCAATTTGTATCCCCTTGACCTCCTTATATTGTCTAATTGCTCTAGCTAGAACTTCAAGTACAATATTGAAAAGATATGGAGAGAGAGAACAGCCTTGTCTAGACCCTGATTTTAGTGGGATTGCTTCAGTTTCTCTCCATTTAGTTTGATGTTGGCTACCTCAAGGCCCATACATAAACATAGTATAAGCAGCATATAGCAAACCTGTAGTCAACATCAAACTAAATGGAGAGAAACTTAAAGCAATCCCACTAAAATCAGGGACTAGACAAGTCTGCTCCCTCTCTTCATATCTTTTCTTTCCTTTTAATTATTCAATAAATTTTTATTTGCATTTGAAATGATTTCCACTTTTCTGGCCCCCCACTCCCCGAAGGTCCCATAAGCCCCCTTCCCTCCCCCTGTTCTTCCACCCACCCCTTCCCACTTCCCTATTCTGGTTTTGCCCTATACTGCTACACATAGTCTTTCCAGAACAAGGGGCCACTCCTCCGTTCTTCTTGTACCTCATTTGATGTGTGGACTCTGTTTTGGGTTTTCCAGTTTTCTAGGCTAATATCCACTTATTATTGAGTGCATACCATGATTGATCTTTTGAGACTGGGTTACCTCACTTAATATGATGTTCTTCAGCTCCATTCATTTGTCTAAGAATTTCATGAATTCATTGTTTCTAATAGCTGAATAGTACTTCATTGTGTATATATACCACGTTTTTTGCATCCATTCTTCTGTTGAGGGATAACTGGGTTCTTTCCAGCTCCTGGATATTATAAATAGGGCTGCTATTAACCTAGTGGAACATGTACTCTTATTACATGCTGGAGAATCCTCTGGGTAAATGCCCAGGAGTGATATAGCAGGATCTTCCAGAAGTAATGTGCCCAGTTTTTTGAGGAACCACCAGACTGATTTCCAGAGTGGTTATACCAATTTGCAACCCTACCAGCAGTGGAGGAGTGTTTCTCTTTCTCCACATCTTTGCCAACACCTGCTGTTTCCTAAATTTTTAATATTAGCCATTCTGACTTATTGTAGGTGAAATCTCAGGGTTGTTTTGATTTGCATTTCCCTAATGACTAATGAATTTGAGCATTTTTTAAGATGCTTCTCTGCCATCCGAAGTTCTTCAGGTGAAAATTCTTTGTTTAACTCTGTACCACATTTTTAATAGGGCTATTTGGTTTTTTGGTGTCTAACTTCTTGAGTTCTTTTTTTCTGTAAGGGAAAAATCAAGATCCAGAAATGAACCCGCATACCTATGGCCACTTGATCCTTGACAAAGGGGCTGAAAACATCCAATGGAAAAAAGATAGCCTTTACAACAAATGGTGCTGATTTAACTAGAGGTCAGCATGCAGAAGAATGTGAATTGATCCATCCTTATCTCCTTGTACTAAGCTCAACTCCAAATGGATCAAGGACCTTGATATAAAGCCAGACACATTGAAACTAATAGAAAATAAACTGGGGAAGACCCTTGAAGACATGGGTACAGGGGGAAAGTTCCTGAACAGAACACCAATAGGTTATGCTCTAAGATCAGGAATTGACAAATGGGATCTCATATAATTACAAAGTTTCTGTAAGGCAAAGTTCACCATCAAAAGGACAAATCGGCAACCAACAAATTGGGAAAAGATCTTCACACCCTATATCAGATAGAGGGCTAAGATCCAATATATCCATATCTTTTTAATATAGTACTTGAATTACTAGCTAGAGCAATTAGCATAAGGAAGTCAAAGGGATACAAATTGGAAAGGAAGAATTCAAACTATCACTATTCACAAATGATATGATAGTATACTTAAGTGAAACAAAAATTCCACCAGAGAACTCCTACAGCTTAAAAACAACTTCAGGAAAGTGGCTGGTTATAAAATCAACTCAAGAAAATCAGTAGCCTTCCAATACTCAAAGGATAAGCAGACTAAGGACAAAATTAGAGAAATGACACCCTTCACAATAGCCACAAACAATATAAAGTATCTTGGTGTGACTCTATCCAAACAAGTGAAAGATCTGTATGACAAGAATTTCAGGTGTCTGAAAAAGGAAATTGAAGAAGACCTCAAAAAATGGAAAAATCTTCCATGCTTGTGGTGTTTCAGGATTAATATAGTAAAGATGGCCATCTCGCCAAAAGCAATATACAAATTCAATGCAATCCCCATCAAAATCCCAACTAAGTTCTTTAAAAAAGATAGAAAGAGCAATTCTAAAATTCATCTGGAATAACAAAAAATCCAGGATAGCTAAAACTATTCTCAACACTAAAAGAATGCCTGGGGAACCAGTATCCTGAAACTCAATCAGTACTACAGAGAAATAGTGTTAAAAAATCCATGATATTGGTACAGATTTTGTGTCTTTATGATTTTGTTTGGATGATGAATGTCTCTCATGTCACTTATTTTAATTCAGGATTTTTGTTGTTTTTCTTGAAGAATTTTTGTTATTGTTGCTGTTAGGTTTTTAATTTTGTTTTTTTTTTTTTTCTTCGTTGTTATTGGCTGCTTTTTTTTCTTTCAAAGAGAGAGTAAGAGGAAGGGCATGAATTGTGTATCTGGGAGATAGATAGAAAATGAGAGGCATTGGGGGCAGAAAAACATGACCACAATATATTGTCTGAAAAATATATTCACAATAGTATCATTAAAAAATAAATAAAAAATCAAAGTATAACCAAACAGAAGAAAATTTTCTTTACTATATTTCTTTACTGTAAATATTTCGTTCTGTATTTTCATATCAAATGTTGTGTTTACCAACACAAACATGTGCAGATTTAACTGATCCTCTTAACTATAAATAACTATTGTGGATATGAGAGATGCGTAGCCATCTGATAATATTTTAAAAGAATGGCAACAGTGTCTACTAGGCCTGCAATATCCTACCCACTGGTAATTTCACAGACCTTGAACAGCAAGGAAGCAACCAACTCCTAAGCCTTGGCCAACATTACCACCCCTAACTTCTTAGGTTTCCTAGAGACACATTGCCCTAAAGTCATTGGGAAGCAACTAAACAGCATGACAATGCAATTACAGTTTTACCATAACCTCTCTTTAATTTCCCATTATTTAATTAAACCAAAATCGATGAGTGTTAGCATGTTAGCATTCCTCCTAAGATCTTCCCAACAGTTACCCAGCCAAGGTTGCTATAAAAATTACTGTTTGTCCTCTTTTTTCTCTCTCTGCTCCTTTCCTCTTTCTGACCCACTTCACTCCATCTGACCACTTTCTCCCTCTCTCCCTGCAGACACCCTCATTTCCCTCTTATTTTCTCTGCTTCACTCTCTTCCTAGCCCTACTTCCCATGTCCCTATGTCTTCTATCTCTTGTATTCTGTTGTTGATATTTGCATCTATTTCCCCTGATTTCTTCCCAAGGCTTTCTATCTCCAAAGTTGTCTCCCTTGAGTTTTCTTAGTTGTTTCTACTTCTGATTTTAGATCCTGGATGGTTTTGCTTAGCTCCTTCACTTGCTTGTTTGTGCTTTCCAGTAATTCTTTAAGAGATTTTTGTGTTTCCTCTTTCATGACCTCAGCCTGTTGACCAAAGTTCTCCTGTATTTCTTTAAGTGTTTTTTGCGTTTCCTCCTTATTGGCTTTTGCATTTTCCTGGATTTCTTTCAATGATTTTTGTGTTTCCCTTGCAAGGGCTTCTAACTTTTGATCCATTTTCTCCTGAATTTCTTTAAGTATGTCCTTCATGTGTTCCTGTACCAGCATCATGACCAGTGATTTTAAGTCCAAATCTTGTTTTACTGGTGTGATGGGGTATCCAGAACATGCTGGTAAAGGAGAATTGGGTTCAGATGTTGCCATATTGCCTTGATTTCTGTTAGTGATGTTCCTGCGTTTGCCTTTTGCCATCTAGTTCTCACTGGTGTTAGTTGGTCTTGTCTATGCTGGACTCACCAGTGCAAGCTGCCCCTTCCCAGGTGGCCTCTGGTACACAGCTTAGCTCCTGCACTGCCTGGAGCTGCCAGGGTGCTGTTGCCCAGGCTGTTCAGATCCCAGACACCTGAAGGCTCCCGCTGGGGCCGGCTGGATTCACCAGAGCACACTGACTTCTTCCAGCTGGCCGCCTGGAAGCCCCTCTTGCCTCTTGCAGGACCTGGAGATGTGGCGTTGCCACCCATGTTGATCTGGATCTGGAAGCGGAGAGATCTGAAGGCTCCTGCCAGAGGCCTCAGGACTGGAACCTAAGCTCCTTGCCACCGGAGCAAGCTGTGCTGTGCGCTCCCAGACTGCCTCTGGGTGCACACCAGGTCTCCTGTACTTCCTGGAGACCTATTGCTGTGGCCCAGGCTGGTCAGATCCCAAAGCAGGCACCTGAAGGCTCCTGCTGGGGCCTGCTGGATTAACCAGAGCACACTGACTTCTCCCTGCTGGCCTCCCGGAAGCCCCTCTTGCCTCTTGCAGGACCTGGAGATGTGGTGTTGCTGCCTAGGCTGAACTGGTTCTGGAAGCAGAAAGATCTGAGGGCTCCCGCCAGAGGCCCCAGCTCTGGAACCTAAGCTCCTTGCTACCAGAGCAAGATGTGTGCTCCCAGACTGCCTCTGGGTGCACACCAGGTCTCCTGCACTTCCTGGAGACCGAGTGCAGTGGGCCAGGATGTTCAGATCCCAAAGCAGACACCTGGAGGCTCCTGCGGTGGGGGGGGGGGGGGAGGGACGGGGCATGCTGGATTCACCAGAGCACAGTGACTTCTCCCCGCTGGCTGCCTGGAAGCCCCTCTTGCCTCTTGCAGGACCTGGAGATGTGATATATCAACATTTTATGTTTAACTGAATCTGCTTTGCATAATTATCACTTAGAAAATTCCCATCACTTGGTTTCTGGTAACAGATCCTCCAAGAAAAGAGACAGATCAGCTGGAGTGATCAGGACTTAACAACAGAATGGGATTTCTAACTCTATTTATGCACTTTCTATTGTACCTCTCAGGTGAGAATAAGAATAGAGAGATATTTCTCTGTTTTCTCCTTAGCAATCTCTGAATATTCCAGAGAGTGTTAGCATGTTAAGTGTGTTCCTTAAGAAAACTTTTTCTAAGCTATTTCACTGAAAAATTTGAAATTTACATGTGCATATGACTTCATGCATGCTAATAGATTTTGCATGTATATTGAACTTTTTGTGTATTATGAAACTGCAGAGTTGAAAATGTAATGTGCCTTAATTCAGTCTCCATCTACTCTGACTGTCAAGACTGGAGACCAGATCACCATCAACTATAGGACTAATCCCAATGATCAAACACAGTTCTTTTCGTATCAACAGCAACCAGGCCAGTCCCCTAACCCCCTAGTGTATGGCACAAATAATCTGGTTTCAGGAGTCCCAACATGGTTCAGAGGCAGTAGATCTGGAACAGATTTTCCCCCACTACTGACAATACAGATACAGATGATTCTGCCAGGTTTTTTTTACTATGCTGAATGGGCAGGGTACCACAAAGTTACTTTCCTAGACAAAAAACTTTTAGAACAAGGCTAATTCCTTCAAGATTTATGAGCCATAGTCACTAACAAAAAGTCAAAATTCTTCTGAAGAGCTTTTAAAATGCTTTCTTTGAAGAAATTCTTTCAATAACATTAGTTTTCATTTACTATAAAAGACAACTTCCTTGTCTTCTATTCTTCTGACTTTTAATATGAAACTTACTCCTGATCCACTGCTACTGTACCTGCTTGGGATTCCAGGGTCATGGTTGGAATAATATAGTATAATAGCATGTGAGCCTGTCCTGTTCCTCAGAATTCAGTAAAAATAAGTGTGTTCATTACAATGTAGGAGGTTCTGACTTGACCTACTTTCAGGAGAGTAGAAACAGTAGTTCAAGGTATATTTGCAAATATTGTAAGCCATATTCATCATTTTTATACTGTATTTCAGGATGAATCATTTTTAATTTGCAAGATTTTAATTCATGCTTCAACATTTAATTTCAAAAGATAATACAAATAATTCAAGGCATGAAGGACTTTCTAGAATTTAATAATCATGTGCTGATTACAGAAGCTTGCATATTGAGATGGGCCTTACACACTCTACTTTTATAGGAAATATTCCTAAGAGCAGAGTCCTTTACTTGGTTTTGATTATTTTCAATCTCCAAATCTTAAATTCTGTATGTTCATACTGGATGACCAGGATGTACATGCTATATGTAGACAAAACCTTTGCAGGTAGCAGGAGAATCCAAAAGCTCACTATCTCACTCTCTCTGCTTCTTTATCCATGCCCTTCATAAGATATAGAGCATTACCAGCCATCTGAGCTTAGACAGGTGCCTCGTTTTGAGCACTCAATCTAGGAAGTCCTAGTCAGTCAAGCCACATTAGAAATGAATTTTGATCTCAAACATAGAGAGGAAAGCCTTCTTTAGGCAAATTCTTAGTTGAGTGCAACTGTGTGTAGTGAATAATTTCTTTCCTTTGGGTAAATGACCAGGTAACAATTTCTGCATTTAGAGGAAACAGAACCAATAATGGCAAAATCTTTTATCTGAATAAGTAGCATTTACATATTTATACCATGCTTTTGTATTATTATTATTTTACAATGTTCTCATTACTTTGCACTTTTAATTAATTAAGTAAAACATAAAGCAAAGTGCAAAACACTTAATGGTGCACTGAAGTCTATTTTGATTACACATGGAAGGACAGAGTCTGCTTCAGTCTCCTGATTCTTTCCTTTCAGTCAGCCATCTACAACTTACATACTCCTCCAAAATCTTCAGAATTATTTGAATTTTATTTAACTGAATTTCATACTTTGGAGTATTATTTTTAAAATACTTCTCAAGACTTTCTGATTCTGAAGAATTTCTTTTTTTCCCTTTTATTGAGACAAAAGTCTTTGTCGTTCACCTGCTCCCCAACTGTGAGCATAGAAATTGCTGTGGAGAACAAGTAGACTCACAGAAATTTACCTGTCTGGCTTTGTCCTGAGACTAGGGGCCTGAAGCACCATGTGTTGCCACCAAAGTGTGTCTAATTTCTTGTAAGTGAATTATCCTTATCTCTAAATGTGCTTTTTTAATGTTTAAAGATTAATTACCCTACAAACAGTATGCTTTTTGACTTTCATTTCCCTTCAACTTTGAACCTGCCATTCCTAATGAATTAGAACCTGTCTTCTAATTAGAATTAAACTCAACAAAAATGGATAAAACCTTTTTGTATGTTGAACCAACCTTGCATCCCTGAGGTGAGGCCAACTTGATCGTGTTGAATGCTGTTTTTCATGTGTTCTTGGATTTAGTTTGCAAGAATTTTATTGAGTATTTTTGCATTGATATTCATAAGTGAGATTTCTCTTGAGCTCTCAATTTTGGTTGTGTCCTTGTGTGGTTTAGATATCAGAGGAATTGTGGCTTCATAGAAAGAATTAGGTAGTGTTCTTTATGTTTCTATTTTATAAAATAGTTTGAGGAATATTGGCATCATGTCTTCTTTGAAGGTCTGATAGAATTCAGCACTAAATCCATTTGTCCCTGGACATTTTTTTGTTTGTTTGTTTGTCTGGGAAACTTAATGATTTATATTCACTTATATGATAAACTTAGATAGTTTATATACTCTTTATTTAACTTTGGTATGAGGTAACTATCTAGAAAACCATCCATTTCATCTAAATTTTCCAGTTTTGTTGAGTATAGGCTTTTAAAGAAAGATCTGATGATTTTTTTGAATTTCCTTATTTTCTGTTGTTATATCTCACTTTCATTTCCTACTTCATTTCTATGTTTGTTAATTTGGATACTTCATCTCGGCCCTTCAGTTAGTTTGCTTAGGGGGTTATCTATCTTGTTGTTTCTCTTCAAGACCTCTACAATTCCCCTGAGAAGAACCTCTAGTTATGAATTTTCTCTACGGAACCACCTCAACATGTTAACACAATTATTTAGATACTATACGATAGAAGCACTGGACTTGAGGCATCTATCAGAGGGAAGAAGACAGAAAGTGTGTGTGTGTGTGTGTGTGTAAGAGAGAGAGAGAGAGAGAGAGAGAGAGAGAGAGAGAGAGAGAGAGAGAAAGAGAGAGAGAGATCTTAGAATGGCCTAGAAATAATCCAATCATCCCCATTTTCTTTAATTTCAGATATAATATTATGTTTATTTAAAATTATTTCTCATCTTGAATATGCAAAATATACATTCCAAAAATTTTCCTTTTTTGTTTTGTAGGTTACAAATATACAAAATAGAAGTTTGATTAAATCATATTACATATTTATTGATAATATTTTGATATTGATAATATTGATAATATTGATAAGAAATAAAAGACTTTTTAGAATTTAATGAAAGTGAAGACACAACATACCCAAATCTATGGGACACAATGAAAGCAGTGCTAAGAAGAAAACTCATAGCCCTGAGTGCCTTCAAAAAGATACTGGAGAGAGCATACACTAGCAGTTTAATGACACACCTGTAAATCCTGGGAGAAAAAGAAGCTAATTCACCCAGGAAGAGTAAAGTCAGGAAATCATCCAACACAGGGCTCAAATCAATCAAGTAGAAACAAAGAGAACCATGCAAAGATTCAACAAAACCAGGAGCGGGTTCTTTGAGAAAATAAACAAGATAGATAAACCCTTAGCCCAACTAACCAAGGGGCACAGTGACAGTATCCAAATTAACAAAATTAGAAATGAAAAGGGAGATATAACACCAGAAATTGAGGAAATTCAAAAAAATCATCAGATCCTACTACAAGAGTCTACACTCAACACAACTGGAGAATCAGGGAGAAATGGATAATTTCCTAGACAGAAACCAAATACCAAATTAAATCAGGATCCAATAGATCATCTAAACAGTCCCATAACCCCTAAAGAAATAGAAGGGGTCATAGTGGACCAGATGGTTTTAGTGCTGAATTCTATCAGACCCTTGGAGAAGATATTACACTAATATTCTTCAACCTATTCCACAAAATAGGAACATTAGGAACACTGTCCAGCTCGTTCTACTAAGCCACAATTACACTGATACCAAAACCACACAAAGATCCAACAAAGAGAGTTTCAGGCCAATTTTCCTTCGAACATTGATGCAAATATAACCAATAAAATTCTTGGCAACTGAATCCAAGAACACATCAAAACAATCATTTTTCATGATCAAGTAGGCTTTATCCCAGGGATGCAGAGATGGTACAATTATGGAAATCCATCAATGCAATGCACTACAGAAACAAACTCAAAGGAAAAAACCATTTGATCATTTCATTAGATGCTGAAAAAGCATTTGGCGAAAATTCATTGAAAATTCAGCATCCTTTCATGCTAAAAGTCTTGTAAAGAACAGGAATTCAAGGCCCATGCCTAAACATAGTAAAAACAATATATAGCAAACTAGTAGCCAACATCAAACAAAATGGAGAGAAACTTGGAGCAATCCTACTAAAATCAGGGACTAGACAAGGCTGCCCGCTCTCTCCATACCTTTTCAATATAGTACTTGAAGTACTATCTAGAGCAATTAGACAACATAAGGATGTCAAAGGGATACAAATTGGAAAGAAAGAAGTAAAACTATCATTATTTGCAGATGATATGATAATCTAATTAAGTAACCCAAAAACTCCACCAGAAAACTCCTAAGCAAAGTGGCAGGCTATAAAATCAACTCAATCAAACCAGTAGCCTTCCTATACTCAAAGGTTAATCAGGCTGAGAAAGAAATTAGGGAAATGACACACTTCACAATAGCCACAGACAATATAAAGTAACTTGGTGTGACTCTAACCAAACAAGTGAAAGATCTGTATTACAAGAACGTAGGTCTCTGAAGAAGGAAATTGAAGAAAACCTCAGAAAATGGAAAAATCTTCCAATCTTGTGGATTGGCAGGATTAATATAGGTAAAACGGCCATCTTGCCAAAAGCAATCTACAGATTCAATGCGATCCCTATCAAAATCCCAACTCAGTTCTTCATAGACTGAGAAAGAGCAATTCTCAAATTCATCAGGAATATGTATATATATATATATATATATATATATATATATATATATATATATATATATACAACATGCTAGGTAAACTATTCTCAACAGTAAAAGAACTTCTGGGTGAATCAGTATTGCAGTTCTCATGCAATACTACAGAGGAATAGTGTTAAAAACTGCATGGTATTGGTACTGTGACAGGCAAGTGAATACAAGGAATAGAATTGAAGACCCAGAAATGAACCCACACACCTATAGTCACTTGATCTTCGACAATGGAGCTGACAACATCCCATGGAAAAATGAGCCTTTCAACAAATGGTGCTTGTTCGATTGTATGTCAGCATGCAGTAGACTATGAATTGATCCAATATTATCTCCTTGCACTAATCTCAGCTCCAAGTGGATCAAGGACCTCCACATAAAACCAGACACACTGAAATTAATAAAAAAGAAACTTGGGAAGACCCTTGAGGACATGGGCACATGGTAAAAATTCCTGAACAGAACACCAATAGCTTATGCTCTAAGATAAAGAATTGACAAATGGGACCTCATAAAATTACAAAGTTTCTGTAAAAGAAAGGACACTGTCAAAAGGACAAAATGGCAGCCAACAAATTGGGAAAAGTTCTTCACCAACCCTACATCAGACAGAGGGCTAATATCCAATATATAAAAAGTACTCAAGAAGTTAGACCCCAGAAAACCAAATAATCCTATTAATAAATGGGGTACAGAGCTAAAGAATTTTCACCTGAAGAAATTTGTTTGGCTGAGAAACACCTTAAGAAATGTACAACATCATCAGTCATTAAGAAAATGCAAATCAAAACAACCCTGATATTTTAACTCTCACCAGTCAGAATGGCTAAGTTTAAAAACTCAGGAGACTGCACCTATTGGAGAGATTAGGAGAAGGAGGAACACTCCGCCACTGCTGGTGTGATTGCAAGATGGTACAACCACTCTGGAAATCAGTCTGGTGGTTCCTCAGAAAGCTGGGCATGTCACTTCTGGTGGACCCTGCTATACCACTCCTGGGAATATACCCATAGTATTCCCTGGCATGCAGTAAGGACACATATTCCACTATGTTCATGGCAGCCTTATTTATAATAGCCAAAAGCTGGCAATAGCCCAGATGTTCCTCAATGGAGGAATGGATACAGAAAATGTGGTATATTTACACAATGAAATACTACTCAGCAATTTAAAACAATGAATTTATGAAATTCTTAGGCAAATGGTTGGAACTGGAAAATATCATACTAATTGAGGTAACTCATTCACAAAAGAACACACATGGAATTCAGTCACTGATAAGTGTATATTAGCCCAGATGCTCAGAATGCCCAAAACACAACCCACATATCAAATCATTACCAAGAAGAAGGAAGGAGAGGGCCTGAGTCAAGGAAAGGTTTGATGAAGCATTGCAAGGGATTATCAGGACAGAGGAGTGGGAGGGGTTGATTGGGGAACTGGAGGAGGGAGTAGGGCTTATGGAACTTAGGGGAATGGGGAAAATGGGAAAGGGAAAATTATTTGGAAAGTAAACAAATAAAATAGACAATAAAAAATAACCCTTAATAGTGTGTGTGCCTTCTTATTATTTAAATTTTTTTATTATTCGATATATTTTTTATTTACATTTCAAATGATTTCCCCTTTTCTAGACCCCATACCCCGAAAGTTTTATTACCCTACAAAGAGTGTGATTTTTGGCTTGACCTTTTGATTTTCACCTTTAAGTCTGCCATTCTAATGACTTCTAGTTAGCATTAACCTTAAGAAAAGTAGATAAGGGGAGCAGATAGGTGCAGTCAGCTACACAGGGATCATCTGAGTGTAAGATTGCTTGGGACACTGTCCACCAGAGCCCCACCCGCACCCAGGAGTTGGGCAGCCCCACAGTACTCTGTGCCAGGAGAAACCTGGTCACCCAGGGGTGCTCAGGTAGACTTGCAGACACACAAGAGTGACAAGCACCATTCAGAGGCAGCAGGAACAACTAACACTAGAGAAAACCAAATGAAAAAAGGCAAATATTTGAACATTACTAACAGAAATCAAGGCATTATGGCATCATCCAAACCTAATTCTCCTACAACAGCAAGTCCTGGATACCCCAAAACACCAAAAAAACAAAAACAAAAACAAAAACAAAAACAAAACAAACAAGCAACAACAACAACAAAAAACAAGATTTTGATTTAAAATAACAGCTCATGATGATGATAGGAGCCTTCAAGATGGACATATATAACTCTCTTAAAGAAATGCAGGAGTGAATCCAGCAGGCCCCTGCAGAAGCCTTCAACTGTCTGCTTCGGGATCTAAACAGACTGGGCCACAGCACTCAGTCTCCAGGAAGTGCCAGAGACCTGGTATGCACCGGAGGCAGACTGGGAGCACACAGCTTGCTCCGGTGGCACGGAGCATCGGTTCCAGCCCTGAGGCCTCTGGTGGGAGCCCTCAGATCTCTCTGCTTCCAGATCAAGATCAGCCTGGGCGGCAACACCACATCTCCAGGTACTGCAAGAGGCAAGAGTGGCATCCAGGAGGCTGACTGGGAGGAGTCAGTGTGCTCTGGTGAATCCAGCGGGCCCCTGCAGGAGCCTTCAGGTATCTGCTTCAGGATCTGAAAAGCCTAGGAAACAGCACCCTGTCTCCAGGCAGTGCAGGAGGTAAGCTGTGCACCAGAGGCCACCTGGGAAGAGGCAGCTTGCACTGGTGAGGCCAGCATTGACAAGACTACCACCAGTGAGAATTAGATGGCAAAAGGCAAATGCAGGAACGTCAATAACAGAAATCAAGGCAATATGGCAACATCTGAACCCAATTCTCCTTTAACAGCATGTCCTGGATACCCCATCACACCAGTAAAACAAGATTTGGATTTAAAATCACTGGTCATGATGCTGGTACAGGAACACATGAAGGACATACTTAAAGAAATTCAGGAGAAAATGGATCAAAAGTTAGAAGCCCTTGCAAGGGAAACACAAAAATCATTGAAAGAAATCCAGGAAAATACAAAAGCCAATAATGAGGAAACACAAAAAACACTTAAATAAATACAGGAGAACGTTGGTCAACAGGCTGAGGTCATGAAAGAGGAAACCCAAAAATCTCTTAAAGAATTACAGGAAAGCACAAACAAGCAAGTGAAGGAGCTAAGCAAAACCATCCAGAATCTAAAATCAGAAGTAGAAACAACTAAGAAAACTCAAAGGGAGACAGCTTTGGAGATAGAAAGCCTTGGGAAGAAATCAGGGGACAAAGATGCAAATATCAACAACAGAATATGAGAGATAGAAGAAAGAATCTCAGATGATGAAGATACCATAGAAACCAAGGACTCAACAGTTAAAGAAAATGCAAAATGCAAAAAGCTTGTAACCCAAAATATCCAGGAAATCCAGGACACAATGAGAAGACCAAACCTAAGTATTACAGGCATAGATGAGAGTGAAGATTTACAACTTAAAGGTCCAGATTTGGATTTTAAATCCAAATATTGTTTTACTGGTGTGATGGGGTATCCAGGACATGCTGGTAGAGGAGAATTGGGTTCAGATGTTGCCATATTGCCTTGATTTCTGTTAGAGACGTTCCTGCGTTTGCCTTTTGCCATCTAGTTCTCACTGGTGTTATTTGGTCTTGTCAGTGCTGGACTCACCAGTGCAAGCTGCCCCTTCCCCGTTGGCCTCTGGTGCACAGCTTACCTCCTGCACTGCCTGTAGACAGGGTGCTGCTGCCCAGGCTGTTCAGATCCTGAAGCAGGCACCCGAAGGCTCCCGCTGGGGCCTGCTGGATTCAACGGAGCACACCGACTTCTCCCTGCTGGCCGCTCAGAAGCCCCTCTAGCCTCTTGCAGGACCTGGAGATGTGGTGCCGCTGCCCAGGCTGATCTCAGTCTGTCTGATCTCTCTGGATTCTGAAACCAAGATGGAGGTGAGCCTCTCCTGACTGTCGGGAGGCCGAGTTCTGAAGTGGCTTCCGTGCAGCGAAAGGCACCGCAAAACCGCAGCTGCTTGCAGCCCGGCTGGTCAGCGAAGGTCAGTGTTCATGAGCGCAGGGCCTAACTGGACCCTGTGTCACGTTGGTTCCACTGCTGATGGCCCTTCAAGTGGACCAGTCACTGTTGCACTGCCGCTGCTGCCGCCGCCTGGAGTGGCCATTCTTATATTGGATAAAATCGACTTTCAACCAAAAGTTGTCCAAAAAGATAAAGAGGGAGACTTCATACTGGTCAAAGGAAAAGTCTACCAAAAGGAACTATCAATTCTGAAATCTATGCTCCTAACACAAGAGCACCCACATTCATAAAATAAAGTTTACTAAAGCTCAAATCACTCATTGCACCCCACACAATAAGAGTGGGAGGTATCAATACCCCACTGTCAGAAATGGACAAGTCATAGAACAAGAAACTAAACAAAGATACAGTAAAACTAACTGAAGTTATGGACCAACTGGATCTAACAGATATTTATAGAACATTCCTCCTTAAAGCAAGATAATATACCTTCTTCTCAGCACCTCATGGTACCTTCTCCAAAACTGACCATATAATTGGTCACAAAACAGGCCTCAACAGATACAAAAAATATTGAAATTATTCCATGTATCTTATCAGATCACCACGGCCTAAGGCTGGTCTTAAGCTCAAACAAAAGCAATGGAAAACACACATACACATGGACTTTGAACAATGCTCTTCTCAATGATAGCTTGGTCAAGGAAGAAATAATGAAAGTGATTAAAGACTTTTTAGAATTCAATGAAAATGAAGACACATCATACCAAAATTTATGGAACACAATGAAAGCAGTGCTAAGAGGAAAACTCAAAGCTCTGTGTGCCTCAAAAAAGAGAATGGAGAGAGTTTACACAAACAACTTGACAGTGCACTTGAAGGCCCTAGAACAAAAGGAAGCCAATAACCCCCAGAGGAGTAGACAGCAGGAAATAATCAAACTTAGATCTGAAATCAACCAAGCAGAAACAAAAAGAGCTATACAAAGAATCAGCATAACAAGGAGCTGGTTCTTTGAAAACATCAACAAGATAGATAAACCCTTAGCCAGACTTACCAGGGGACACTGAGACAGTATCCAAATTAATAAAATCAGAAATGAAAAGGGAGACATAACAACAGAAACTGTGGAAATTCAAAGAATCATCAGATCCTACTACAAGAGTTTATACTCAACAAAGTTGGAAAACCTGGATGAAATGGACAGCTTTCTAGATACATACCAGATGCCAATTTTAAAACAGGATCAGATAAACCATCTAAATAGTCCCATAAGCCATGAGGAAATAGAAGCAGTCATTAATAGTCTCCATTCAAAAAAAGCCCAGGGTTTAGTGGGGAATTCTATCAGGTCTTCAAAGAAGACTTAATACCTATACTCTTCAAACTTTTCCATGAAATAGAAACTCAAGGATCACTACCCAACACATTCTATGAAGCTACAATCACACTTATACCTAAACCAAACAAAGACCAAAGAAGGAAGGAGAACTACAGACCAATCTCCCTCATGAACATTGATGCAAAAATACTGAACAAAATCCTGGCCAACCAAATCCAAGAATGCATAAGAAATATACTTCACCACGATCCAGTAGTCTTCATCCCAGGGATGCAGGAGTGGTTCAACATAGGGAAATCCATCATTGTAATTCACTACATAAACAAACTAAGAAAAAAACACATGGTCAGTTCATTAGATGCTGAAAAGGCTTTTGACAAAATTCAGCATCCCTTCATGATAAAAGTCTTGGAGAGATAGGGAATCCAAGGCCCATACCTAAACATAGTGAAAGCAATATACTGCAAACTGGTAGCCAACATCAAACTAAATGGAGAGAAACTTGACACAATCCCACTAAAATGGGGGACCAGAGAAGGCTGCCCACTTTCTCCCTATCTATTCAATATAGTACTTGAAGTCATAGTCAGAGCAATTAGGCAGCAAAAAGAGGTAAAAGGAATACAAATTGGAAAGGAAGAAGTCAAACTATTACTATTTGCAGATGATATGATAGTGTATTTACGCGACCCTAAGACTTCCACCAAGGAACTCCTAAAGCTAATAAACAACTTCAGCAAAGTGGCTGGATATAAAATTAATTCAAGCAAATCAGTAGCTTTCCTCTACTCAAAGGACAAACAAGATAAGAAGAAATTAGGGAAATGACATCCTTTACAATAGTCCCAAATAATATTTCATACCTATGCGTGACCCTGACAAAGCAAGACAAGAACTTTAATCCTATAAAGAAAGAAATCGAAGAAAGTCTCACAAGGTAGAAAGGTCTCCCATGTTCATGGATTGGCAGGATCAATATAGTAAAAATGGCCATCTTGCCGAAAGCAATCTACAGCTTCAATGCAATCCCCATCAAAATCCCAAATCAATTCTTCATAGATCTAGAAAGAGCAATTCTCAAATTCATCTGGAATAACAAAAAACCCAGGATAGCAAAAACTATTCTCCACAACAACAGATATTCTGGGGGAATCACCATCCCTGACCTAAAGCTCTACTACAGAGCGATAGTGATATAAACTCTTTGGTATTGGTATGCAGCCAGGTTGGAAGATCAATGAAATAGAATTGAAGACCCAGAAAAAAAAACCCACACATGTACAGTCACTTGATATTTGACAAAGGAGCAAAAAACATTCAGTGGAAACAATACAGCATTTTTAACAAATGGTGCTGGAACAACTAGAAGTCTGCATGCAGAAAAGTGCAAATCAATCCATTCTTATCTATTTGTACAAAGCTCAAGACCAAGTGGATCAAAGATCTACACATAAAATCAGACCCTCTGAAGCTTATAGAGGAGAAACTGGGGACAAACCTTGAACACATGGGCACAGGGGAAATGTTTCTGAACAGAAAACCAATGGCTTATGCTCTAAGGACAAGAATCGACAAATGGGACCCCATAAAACTGCAAAGCTTCTGTAAGGCAAAGGATATAATCAATAGGACAAAACAGCAACCAACAAATTGGGAAACGATCTTTACCAACCCTGCATCCAATAGAGGGCTAATATCCAATGTATACAAGAAACTCAAGAAGTTGGTCTCCAGAGAATTAAATAACCCTATTAAAAATGGGGTACATAGCTAAACAGGGAATTCTCAACTGAGGAAACTCAAATGGCTCTAAAGCACCTAAAGAAATGGTCAGCATCCTTAGTTATCAGGGAAATTCAAATCAAAACAACACTGAGATTCCACCTTACACCAATCAGAATGGCTAAGTTGAAAAACTCATGGGACTGCAGATGCCGGAGAGGATGTCGGGAAAGAGGAACACTTCTCCATTGTTAGTGGGATTGCAAGCTTGTAAAACCACTCTGGAAATCAGTTTGGCGATTCCTCAGAAAATTAGACATAGTACTACCTGTGGACCCAGCTATACCACTCTTGGGCATATACCCAGAAAGTGCTTCTACATGTAATAAGGACACATACTACACTATGTTCATAACTGTCTTAATTATAATAACCAGAAGCTGGAAAGATCCCAGATATTCCTCAACAGAGGAATGGATACAGAAACTGTGGTATATATACACAATGGAGTACTATTCAGCTGTTAAAAACAATGAATTCATGAAATTCTTAGGCAAATGGATGGAACTTGAAAGTGTCCTCCTGAGCAAGGTATCCCAGTCACAAAAGAATGCACATGCTATGCACTCACTAATAAGCAGATGCTAGTTCAAATGCTCAAAATAAACAAGTTGCAATTCACCCAGCACAGGAAGCTCCAGAAGAATGATTTAAGTGAGGGAGCTATGGTTCCTCTGAAAAACGGAACAAATGTTTACAGGAGCATCAAGGGAGGTAATGTGTGGAGCAGAGTCTGAAGTAAAGGCCACTCAGCGAGTGCCCTACCTGGGGATTCATCCTATAAATAGTCAGCAAACCCCGACACTATGATGAGAAGAATGTACCAAAAGGAGCATGCCATGGCTCTCTCCAGATGTGCCCTGCCAGAGTCTTATGAATTCAAAAGCAGAAACTAGCAACCAAGCTTGGACTGAGCTTGGTGTCCCAAATGGAGGATCTTGAGGGTTGTCTAGAGGAGCTGAAAGGGTATATAGCCCCAGGAAAAAACAATGACTTCGGACACCCAGACACCCCAATACTCTCAGGGACTGAATCATCAACCAAGGGGTACACATGGTTCCAGCCAAAAATGTGGCAGAGGAATGCCTTTTTGGGCATCAGTGGGAGGAGTGGTCTTTGGTCAGGTAAAGGCTCAATAGAAGCCACAACAAAGGGAAACAGATGGGGGTAAGTTGGGAAGGGTAGTTGGGACTGTGTTGGGTAGCATGAGGAGGGAGGAGGGATAGGGAATTGTTGGGGGCTTTTGGGAGGGGGAAATTGGGAAAGGTTTTACGATTGGCAATGTAAATGAAGAAGATACTCAATAAAAAAAAATGCCAACAACTAATTAGCCCTGGCTTACAGTTTCAGAGATTCAGTCCATTATCATCATGATTGGAAGCATGGCAACATGCAAGAAAACATGGTACTGGAGGAGCTGAGAGTTCTACATCTTGATACAAAGGCAGGCTAGGAGTGGAGAGATGTGTTTCAGCCTGAGTGTAGCTTCAGTATTTAAGACCCTTTAAGGATCTCAAAGCCCTATGTATACAGTAACATACTCTAAAAAGGCCACACCTCCTCCATAAAAGACCATGTCTCTTAATATTAAAATGTGGTGTTTTGTTTATCAAACACATAATATTAATGAGGTAGTCATTTGAGGGAACAGAATAGACCCAGATTCTCCTTTTTTTTTCCATTCAAACTTATTCTCCCAGTCAGATTATCTTCAAAGAATACAACTTGAATAGGTCTTAATACATACTTAGGAGCAGTCAAGGAGCCAAAAGGCTAGAGAGATGGCTCATTGGTTAACATTACTAGTTATTTTTCAAGAGGCCCTGGGTTTATTCCGCATATTGTAAGTTCACAATCATCTGTAACTCTAGCCTCATAGAATCTGATCACATCTTTTAGCCGTTCCAGGTACCAGGAATGCCCCCACAACACATACATGCATACTGACAATTACATATACCCATAAAGTAAGAATAAATATGTTGCTAAAAAACATAAGAGTCCAAAATACTATGCTTTTTAGAGATTTGGCAGTGGCTACTTGATTCTGTCTTCCTAACTCAATTCTTATGCTTTCTCAGTCCTTTCCATGGTCTCTTTGTTCATTCACGTGTTCTGATCTTTCATTCACATGTTTCCTTATTGATTATGTCTGCAATAAACTTCATTATGTGGACCATTATGAGTAAAATAGTTCTACTTTTATATTCCAAAATAATATTCTTTGCTTTTAAATATAATTATTACATTTAAATTTGTGTAGATTGTTTAATTATAAACATCTGAAAGAAACATATTTCCAACTTTTTGTAAAAGCAGTGCATATTCTTTTTTAATGTTTCATTTTAAAGTTAAAGTTTATATGGGAACATGAGAATGTGTGTATATAAATGACATATCCAAGCAAGCTGTTATAGAGTTGGAGTTGTATGCATTTGTGAACCACTAAGCATGGGTGCCTAGAAAGTAATTCATTCTCTCTGTGAGAACAGTACCTGATCTTACCTGATGAGAAATATTTCCAGCCCTGCAGTGAGAATAAAGACTTTAGGGATTATTCACCTAAAAACAAACTTTATCTTCTGATGTACCTATTCTGTGCAATAATGGAAATTTTAATAGGTTTTATCAATGAGGTAAATTGTTTGCTGTGATTAAAATGAATCATTTTTCAAAATGTAATTTTTTTTATAAATGAGAATTTCATATATGGATATAATTTATTTGTTATTTGCATCCCCCCTCTTTCCTGAACTCCCAACTACTCATTGCCTGTGCCTCCCTTTATGTTCACATATAGACCTATCTAAACACTGAGTCCAATAAATCTTACACACTGAGTTCAATGTGGGTTGATAATATATTCATAGATGTAGGAACATCCACAGGAGCAAACATGCTATATTTATCAGAGACAACACTCTTAGGGAATAGTGTCTCTCATTCCCTTAGGATGTCCTGTCTAGTTCTAGTTGCAAGGAAAATGAACATTATTGTCATGGCTTTAGTTGTGCCAAGGTTGGGCTGTTTGGATCCTGGACAGGAGTAGGATCTTTCATTAGTTTTCTCTGCTTTTCTATTGTAGTAAAATTCAGTGAGTATGGAAAAAAGGCTAACGTTTGAGAAGGACTGCAAAAAGGAAAAGAGAAAGAAAACAGTATCACAGACAGTTTGAATCTTGGTTTTCTGCTTCTCTGTGGCTTACAACTTTAATTTTCACCTTGTTTGGACAATTAATTATAATTTTGTTGTTTTTAATTTTCTGTCCTTGTGTTTTAAACAAGTTGGTTGCTTTAATTCAAGATTTCTTTCAACAAGCTCAGCTATTCACAGTGGCAGTTGTTCACCATTAGGAAAGATGCATTAAGTGCATAAGCAACATTCTGCTTTAATATGTCCTTCATGGCTTTGGTCTGAATTGGAAAAACCTGTGCTATGAGGACCAGTAGTCAAAGATCGGCCACTGATTTTCTATGACTCTTTTTTTCCCTATATTCCATGTTTATATTCCAAATTACTTTCCTTTTCACAGTTCCCCCTTCCCATAAGTTCCCTAAGCCCTTTCCCCTCCATCCATTTGCCTGTGGATATTAACTCAGAAACTCTGAATACCCAAGACTCTTATCAACCTAAAACAGAGGCATGTGCCAAAATGTCAAATTTGTTCACAATAAACACTAAAAGGCAGCGTTTGTGCAAATAAACACAAGAAAGCTGTGTATGTGCTCAGGGATGGGTAAGAGAGAGTATAGACTTAGACCTAAGCCAGACCCAGCTGCCAGTCACCATAATTCCCAGACAAGACTATGTAGCATATGTAAGTCTTATGCCCCATTCCAGATAATATTTAATAAATAAAAAAAGGATGAATTGTACCTTTCCCCATCCTTGAGTGGGCTACTCAGAACTAGTTTGCCATAGTTGTGTAGCCCACCTGGGGTAAAATCTTCTTACCAGGTAGAAGTCTCCTGTTTACCACATCCACGTTATTCCTCAGAAGCAATAATGCTTGTTGAGCTTGTTTTAAAACATGAACTCAGCTGAAACTAAGGATGGGTCTTTACCTCTATAAATGCAGAACTGAAAATTAAACTTTTAGCTTTGATCAGAACTTTTGTCTTGGCTTCATTGTTCTCTCACCCCACTACCTTAATTCCAGCCTCCCTTTAAGGTAAACTTGGTTCACCTGTGGCTGCTGGATGGCTACAGTTCTTCCCCAATCTCTTCCATTGGGGTTCACTTCCTCAGTCCACATCTGTATAGATAAGGTTCTGGCTAGCCTCTCAGGAGACATCCACAACAGGCTCCTGTCAGCAAGCACTTCTTGGCATCCACAATAGTGTCTGCATGCAGGATGGATCCCCAGTTGGGGCAGTCTCTGGATGTCCTTTCAGTCATTCTCTGCTCTACTCCTTTTCCCAGTATTTCCTTTAGACAGGAACAATTCTGGGTTAAAATTTTGAAATTTGGCCCCATCCCTCAACCGTGTGCCAGGACTATCATCTGGATATGTTCTCTCCAAGTTCTCTCTCCACTTTGTTAGGTATTTCAGCTAGTGTCATCCCTGTTGGGTCCTGGGAGATTCTTGCTTTCCTGGTGTCTGAGACTTTTAGTTAGCTATCCAAAGTTGGTCACCCCCCATTGATACATGCTTCTGTTGAATTTCTTGACCATCTCCATTATCTCCTCCCACAATTGATCATGGTCCCCTTTTCCTCTTCCCCTCCAAACTTCTTCCCAAGTCCCACCCAAACTCTTTCTCCTGTAATTATTTTGTTTCCCCTTCTAAGTAGAACTGAAACATCCACACTTTGGTCTTCTATCTTCTTGACCTTCATATGTTCCATAAGTTGTATCATGGGCATTCTAAGCATTTTTTACTAATATCCAATTATGAGTGAGAACATATCATGTGTGTTATTTTGTTACTGTATTAACGTCACTCACATTGATATTTTCTAGTCGCAACCATTTGCCTAAAAATTTCAGGAAGCCATTTTTTAACAGCCGATTACTACTCCATTTTGTAAATGTACCATATTTTCTTTATCCATTCCTAATTTGAGGGACATCTGTGTTTTTTCCAGCTTCTGGATCTTATAAATTAGGCTGGTATGAACATTATGGAGGATGTGTCCTTGTTATATGTTGAAAAATCTTTTGGGTATATGGCCAGGAATGGTATAGTCAGCTCCTCAGGTAGTACTATGTCCAATTTTCTGAAGAACTGCCAGACTGATTACCAGAGTGATTATAACAGCTAACAATCCCGTCAGCAGTGGAGCAGTGTGGCTCTTTCTCCACATCCTCCTCAGCATCTGCTATCATGTGAGTTTTTGATCTTAGCCATTCTGACTGATGTGAGGTGGAATCTATGGGTCATTTTATTTGCATTTCCCTGATGACTAAGGGTTTTGAACATTTCTTTAGGTGTGCCTCAGCCATTTGATATTCCATTGAATATTCTTTTTTTTAAGCATTGTATCTCAGTTTTAATAGGGTTATTTAATTCTCTGGAGTCTAACTTCTTGAGTTATTTGTATATATAGAATATTTGCTCTATCGGGTGTAGGGTTGGTTAAGATCTTTTTCTCAAACTGTGGGTTGCTATTTTGTCCTCTTGATAGTGTCCTTCACCTTACAGAAGATTTTCAATTTTATGAGGTCAAATTTGTCTATTTTTTGATCTTAGGGCATAAGTCCCTGAATTCTACTCAGGAAAAATTTCCCTGTGTCCATGTGATTGAGGCTCTTCCCCACTTTTTCTTCTATTAGATTTAGAGTATCTTGTTTTATGTGGATCCACATGGACTTGAGCATTGTTCAGGCAATAAGAATGAGTCAATTTGCATTCTTCTATATGTAGACCTCCACTTAAGACCACCACACAATTTGTTGAATATGCTGTATTTTTCCACTGTATGGTTTTAGCTTCTTTGTCAAAGATCAATTGAACAAATGTGTATGGGTTCATTTCTGGGCCTTCAATTCTATTCCATTAATTAAATAGTCTGTTTCTGTATCAATACCATGCAGTTTTTATAACTATTACTCTGTTGTAGAGCTTGAGGTCAGGGATGGTTTTTCCCCCCAGAATTTCTCTTACTGTTGAACATAGTTTTCACTAACCTGTTTTTGTTTTTGTTTTTGTTGTTGTTCCAAATGAGTTTGAGAGTTTCTCTTTCTGTTTCTGTGAAGAATTAAGTCGGAGTTTTGTTGTGGATTGCATTAAATGTGCAAGATGACCAGTTTTACAATGTTAATACTTCAATCTATGAGAATGGGAATTTTTTTTTTTTTATCTTCTAAGGTCTACTTCAATTTCTTTCTTCAGAGACTCGAAGTTATTTTTATACAGATTTTTCATTAGCTTGCTTAGTGTCACACCAAGGTGTTTTATATTATTTGTGACTATTGTGAAGAAACTCACATTTCCCTATTTTTTTAATTCAGCCTGTTTTTCCTTTGAGTAAAGGAAGGCTACTGATATGTTTGAGTTAATTTTCTATCCAGCATCTTTGCCAACATTGATTATCAGGTATAGGAGATCTCTGGTGGAATTTTTGGAGTCACATATGTATACTATTATATCATCTGCAAGCAGTGATATTTTGACTTCTTCCTTTCCAATTTGTGTACATTTGACATCCATTTGTTGTCTAATGGCTGTAGTTAGAACTTCAAGTACTATATTGAATAGAAAGGAAGAGAGTAGGTAACCTTTACTAGTCCCTGATTTTCGTGGGATTGCTTCAAGTTTCTCTTCATTTAGTTTGATATTGGCTACTGATTTGCTGTAAATTGATTTTACTATGTTTAGGCATGGACTTTCAGTTCCTGACCTTTCCAAGACTTTGAGCATGAAGGGGTATTGAATTTTGCCAATCAAAATTGGATTCTCTTTGCTAGTTTTTTATTGAGTAGTTTTTCATCAATATTCATAAGGGAATTTGGTCTGAAGTTCACTTTATTTGGTGGGTCTTAGCGTAGTTTCAGTATCAGCATAAATGTGGCCTCATCGATCGAATTAGTTACAGTTTCTTCTGTTTCTATTTTGTGAAATAGTTTGAAGAGTATTGGAATTAGGCCTTCATTGAAGGTCTTATAGAATTCAATAAGTTTGGGAATGTAGTGCCATCATTTTCATTGAGTCCTAAAAAGTCCTTAATTTTTTTCTTTATTTCTTCCTTACCCAATTATCATTGCGTAAAGAGTTGGTCAACTTCCATATGTATGTGGGTTTTCATTGGTTTATTTTGTTGTTGTTGTTGATGAAGGCCTGCCTTAGTTCATGGTATTCTGGTAGGATGCATGGGATTATTCCTATCTTCTTGTATCTGTTGAGGCCTGTTTTGTGACCAATTATATGGTCAAATTTTGTGAAGGTAACATGAGGTGCTGAGAAGGTATATTTTTTTGTTGTATTGATATCTCTTAAATCCATTTGGTTCATAACTTCTATTAGTTTTACTATGTCTCTGTTTAGTTTCTGTTTCTATGAATGGTCTACTGCTGGGCGTGGGGTATAGAAGAATGCCATTATTATTGTGTGAGATGCATTGTGTGCTTTGAGCTTTAGTACAATTTGTTTTGTGAATGTGTGTGCCCTTTCATTTGGAGCAAAGATGTTCTTCTTGGTATATTTTTTTTTCTTAGATGAGGATGAAATGTCCTTCTTTACCGTTTTTGATAACTTTTGGTAGAAAGATGATTTTGATATAAGAATGACTACTCCAGCTTGTTTCATGAGACCATTTGTTTGGAAAATTATTTTCTGGCCTTTTACTCTGAGGTTGTGTCTGTCGTTGTGACTGAGTCCTGTAAGCAGCAAAATGCTCGAAGATTCTCTTTACATATCTAGTTTGTTAGTCTATTTCCTTTATTGGGGAATTGAGTCCATTGCTGCTAAAGATTATTAAGGAGAAGTGATTATTGCTTCCTTTTAATTTTGTTGTTAAAAGTAGAAGTATGTTGTATGGTTATATTTTTTGGGTTTTTTACTTTCTTGCTTATTCTAGGATGTAGTTTGTTTCCTTGTGTTGCAGTTTTACATCTATTATTCTTTGTAGGCCTGGATTTGTGGAAAGATATTGTATATATTTATTTTTGTCATGGAATATCTTGGTTTATCCATCTATGGTAATTGAGAGTTTTGCTGCATATAGTAGCCTGGGCTGACATTTGTTTTCTCTTAGGGTCTGCATGATATCTACTAAAGATCTCCTGCCATTTAGAGTCACTGTTGAGAAGGCTGATGTAATTTTTATAGGTCTGCCTTTATATTTTTCTTGACTTTTCCCCTTACTACTTTTCATAGTCTTTCTTTATTTTGTACATTTGCTGTTTTGGCTATTATGTGACAGGAGGAATTTCTTTTCTGGTCCAATTAATTTTGAGTTCTGGAGGCATCTTGTATGTTTATGGTTACTACTTTCTATACATTAGGGAGGTTTTTATTTTTCTATAATTTTGTTGATCATGTTTAGTGGCCCTTATAGCTGGGAATCTTCATTCTCTTCTATTCCTATTATATTTAGGATTGACCTTTTCATTGTGTCCTGAAAATCCTGAATATTTGAGGTTAGGAGGTTTTTGCATTTTGCATTTTCTGTTATGTCAAAATTTTCTAACATCTCTTCTATACCAAAAGTCTCTCTTCTCTTTCTTGTATTCTATTGGAATACATATATGTCTCCTGATTTATTTTCTAGTTCTAGTTTTCTATCTTCAATATTGTTTCCCTTTGTGATTTTTTATTGCTTCTATTTATATCTTTGTATCCTGCAATGTTTTATTCAATTACTTCACCTTTTTGCTTGTTTTTTTTTTTTCCTTTATTACCTTAAGGGGATTATGTGCTTCCTCTTTAACAGCTTCTAACTGCTTACCTGTGTTCTCCTGTAATTAATTAAGAGAGTTGTTTTTGTCCTTTTTAAATTCCTTTATCATATACATGAGATGGGATTTTAGATCTGAATCTTGCTTTGTATGTGTGTTGGTGTATCCAGTGCATGGTGTGGTGGGAGAACTTGGTTCTCATGTTATCAAGTTGTGTTGGTTTCTATTCATTATGGTGTTGTTCTTTCCTATCACCATCAGAATAGACTTTTCATTCAGTATCTTTAGACTATATTTTTCTATTTATTAATTTTTAATATATCCTGTGGCAGGCTTTCTTTATGACTTTATGTTTTTCACCATCCTCGGATCCTCGCTTGCAGTCTATCTGCCACCATGGTCATCATGAACACCAATGTTTCTTGCACCTCTGTGCCAGAAGGGTTTCTCTCTGAGCTTACCTAGCAGCTGGTGCAGGCCACCAGCAAGCCTGCACATTACCTCACAGTGCATGTGGTCCCAGATCAGCTCATGTCATTTAGCTATACAAATGACCCATGAGCCCTCTGCAGCTTGCACAGAGTCAGCAAGATCTGTGGTGAACAGAACTGCATCTACAGCAAGCTGCTAAGTGGCTGCTAATCCAGGACCTGTTCTAAATCAACTATTACAACATGAATACAGCCAATGTGGGCTGGAACAGTTCCACCTTTGCTTGAGTCCTGGACTCAGTTACTTGTAACACTGTACTTCTAGCCTAGATGCATGTAATATTCTGTGTTTATCCACCCATAGTAATGACCACCTTCCAGACATGAGAAATAAATGGTTTAAGAGACAAAAAAAGAGTTTCACAACCAAAATAACAACAACAACAAAAAAGCCCAGGATCAGATAGGTTTAGTGCAGAGTTCTATCAGACCTTCAAAGAAGACCTAATACCAATGCTCTTCAAACTATTACACAAAACAGAAACAGAAGGAACACTACAAAATTCCTTACATGAAGCCACATTACTCTGATAACTAAACCACTCAAAGAGCAAAATAAGAAATAAAACTTCAGACCAGTTTCCCTTATGAACATTGAAGCAAAAATAATAAAATTCTTGCAAACTGAATCCAAGAACACATTAAAATAATCATCTAATGATCAAATAGGCTTCATCCCAGGGATGCAGGGATGGTTAAATATACAGAAATCCATCAACACAATCCACTACATAAACAAAGTCAAAGAAAAAAACCAGATTACCGTAACATTAGATGCTGAGAGAACATTTGACAAAACCCCATACCACTTCACGATAAAAATCTTGAAAAGTTCAGGAACTTCAGAGAAACTTGAAGCAACCCCACTAAATTCAGGGAGTAGACAAGGCACTCTCTCCATACGTACTCAATGTAGTACTTGAATTCCTAGCCTGAGCAATTAGAAAACAAAAGGAGGTCAAAATGACAGAAGATGGAAAATCAAAATGTCACTATTTGCTGATAATATGATTATATACTTAAGTGACCCCCAAAAGTTACACCAGATAACTCCTATACCTGATAAACATTTTCAGCAAAGTTTCTGTATAGAAAATTAACTCAAGAAATCAATGGCCTTCCTCTACTGAAAGGATAAACAGACTGAGAACGAAAGTAGGGAAACAACACCCTTCACAATAGTCACAAATAATATAAAATACCTTCGTGTGAGTCTCACTAAGCAAGTTAAAGATCTGTATGAAAAGAACTTCAAGTCTCTGAAGAAAGAAATCGAAGAAGGTCTAAGAAGATGAAAAAATCTCCCATGCTTATGGATTGGCAGGATTAATATTGCAAAGATTGCCATCCATTAACATTTTATCTCAATTCTTCATAGAGTTAGAAAGAGAAATGTGTAAATTCTTCTGGGATGACAAAAACCTAGAATAGTGAAAAGTATTCTCAACAATTAAATAACTTCTGGAGGAATCATCAAACCTGACCTCAAGCTGTAATAAAGAGCAATCATGATAAAAAATAAACCTACATTGTATTGATACAGTGACAGGCAAGTAGATTGATGGAATAGAATTGAAGACCCAGAAATGAACCCACATACTTATGGTCACTTGACAAAGTATCAAAAACCATCAAGTGGAAAAAAGAGAGCATTTTCAACAAACGATGCTGGTTCAAGTGGATGTTAGTATGTAGAAGAATGCAAATCAATCCCTTATTATCTACTTGTTCAAAGCTCAAGTCCAAGTGGATCAAGGACTCCCCCACAAAACTAGATACACTGAAACTAATAGAAAACAAATTGGGGAAGACCTTTGAGCACATGGGAAATTTTTCTGAACAGAACACAGGTAGCTTATGCTCTAAGATTAAGTATTGACAAATAGGACCTCAAAACTGCAATGGTTCTATAAGACAAAGGACATTGTCAATAGGACAAAATGGCAATGAACTCTTTGGGAAAGCATTTTTTTTTTATCAATCTTATATCTGATAGAGGAATAATATCTGATATATACAAATAATTCAATGTTAGAATCCTGAGATCCAAATAATCCTATTAAAAATGGGTAACAGTGCTAAACAAAGAATTCGCAACTGTAGAATACCAGATGGCAGAGAAGCACCTAAAGAAATGAACAATATCTTTAGTCATCAGGGTAATGCAAATCTAAACAACCCCGAGATTCCACCTGACATCAGTCAGAATGACTACTATCCAAAATGCAGCTGACAACAGTTGCTGGCAAGGAGTTGAAGAAAGAGGAACATACCTCCACTGCTGGTGGAAATTCAAGCTGGTACAACCACTCTAGAAATCAGTTTGGTTGTCCCTCAGAAAATTGAACATATTATTACCTGGGTAGCCAGCTATACCACCCCTGGGCATATATATCCAGAAAATGCTCCTACATGTTATCAATACACATGCTCCAGTATGTTCATAGCAGGCTTATTTACAATAGCCAGAAGCTGGAAAGAACCCAGATATCCCTCAGCAGAAGAATGAATATAGAAAATGTGGTACATTTACACATTGGAGTACTACTCAGCTATTAAAAACAATGACTTCTTGAAATTCTTTTTTTTTCTACATTCTTTGTTTACATTCCAAATGATTTCCCCTTTCCTGGTTCCCCCCTTTCCCATAAGTCCTATAATCCCTCTTCCCTCAGCCCATTCCCTGATAGAGCCCCTCCCACTTCTCTGTCCTGGTAATCCCCTACATTACTTCATTAACCCTTCCCAGGACCTGGGCCCTCTCCTTCCTTTTTCTTGGGAATGATTTCATATGTTAATTGTTTCTTGGATATTCAGAGCTTCTGCGCTAATATCCATATATCAGAGATTGCATTCCATGTGTGTTTTTTTGTGATGGGGTTACCTCACTTAAGATGGTATTTTCCAGTTTCAACCAACAAATTGGGAAAAGATCTTCACCAACCCTACATCCAGCAGAAGGCTAACATCCAATATATACAAAGCACTCAAGAAGTTAGACTCCAGAGAGCCAAATAACCTTATTAAAAGTGGGGTACAGAGTTAAACAAAGAATTTTCACCTGAAGAATTTTGAATGGCTGAGAAGCACCTTAAGAAATGTTCAACATCATTAATCATTAGGGAAATGCAAATCAAAACAACCCTGAGATTTCATCTCACACCAGTCAGAATGGCTAAGGTCAAAAACTCAGGAGACAGCAAGTGTTGTCGAGGATGTGGAGAAAGAGGAACACTCCTCCACTGCTTGTGGGATTGCAAGAAGATGCAACCACTTTGGAAATCAGTCTGGCGGTTCCTCAAAAATCTGGGCATGACACTTCCAGAGGACCCTGTTATACCACTCCTGGGTATATACCCAGTGAATTTCCCGGTATGCAATAAGGACTTCATGAAATTTTTATGCAAATGGAAAGAATTAGAAAATATTGTCCTGAGTGAGGTAACTCAATCACAAGTGAACACACATAGTGTCCACTCACTGATAAGTTGATATTAGCCCAGAAGCTAGGAATACCCAAAGTATATTTCACAGACCACTTGAAGCTCAAGAAGAAGGAAGACCAAAGTGTGGATACTTTGGTCCTTCTTAGAAGGGGGATCAAAATATACTTGGAGGATATACAGAGACAAATTGTGGAGTAGGGATGAAAGGGAAGGCAATCCAGAGACTGTGTGTTTGTGTTTTATTGACTGTTGATGTAGCATATGCTTTACTCATGCTGTTTTACTTTGCAGTCTTATTTTGTTATAATTAATGTGTGGTAATTGTACACATATCTGCGTTTGTATTGAACATCTGCTTAAAGCTGTTCACCAGATACTCCATTTTCATTCCAAATTTGCTCATCAAGTATGATTTACTAGTTTGATTGATTTTCATTTTGGAATTAGTAGAACAATCTTAATATATTTAGCAATCCCCTTCCTCAAGGTCTCACACCAGTCATGCACAAATATTTCTTCCCAAGGTATCTGCCACTTTATTTCTCTATCACATCTGTTCTATATTAATTTCTCCAAAGACATTACAATATGGCAGTCCCATTACAGCATCTTACATCAATGAATAGTTCAAGTCAATTAGACAAATGGAAAAGTTTGAAGTCACAATTCACACTTTAGGAAGAAATTTGGCAAATTTATATGAAAAAGTAGAATAATTCAGACACGGTAATTGTTCTCTGTCCATACATTTTCAAAATTTTCCTAATTTCAAGATTCTTCATAACTAGATATATCCATTGAATCTATGTAGTACATTTCAATTATCCATTTATCTTATGGTGTACATTGAAACTGATTCAGTATCCAAGCTATTGTAAATAGAGATACAATATATATGGATGAGTTTTATATCTGTTGTATGCTATAGAGTCCTTTAGGTGTATCTACAGAAATGGCATTGCTGAGTAATATAGTAGTGATATTGGTAGCTGTGTATGAAAGTTGCTCAGTGCATTCATAGTTATTGAATTCCCTCTGACACTGAACTGGCACTCTTCTTTACTCCTATCCTCTTTGCTCTAGAATCATGGTAGCCTATGTTGCAGTGATTGAAGCTTTTCAAAAGCTCCAACATAGATTTTATAAAATCCATATGTTCTAGCTTGTTTATGTGATCAAAGAGACAGAAAGAGTTTTTTCTTTAAATGGATGTGATGGAAATTTCTTTCCTGATAAGACTTCTCTGAATTGTGGTCTTTTCAGTGGCATGGAAAATATGTACTATGGAAGTAATTTGCTTCAACATTCTAGACATACTTCTGTGACACGCTTCATCACTTTTTTTGGAAATACATGAAACATGCACTATTTGGCTTTTGTTTGGAAAGTGCTAAAAATATTTTGATACAGTAACCTCTAAAATTCTTCTCTACTGTGGAAGATAGCAAACTTTTATATGCATTTCATTCCCCACTCTGGAGATATATATCTTCATAGGACACCCAGAATTTCTAACATCTTGTTCATGAAATCTCATTTCATATCATATCTCTCTAGTTTCACATGTTGTTATGATTCATAGAATGTTCAGTCAGTTATATACACTTCAGTCCTTATTGTAATAATCTTCAAGGAAACCAGCATAAACATGGAATAAGGCCATGGATTTGAGATGATCTTTATTTCAAAGTACTAAATATATGCCAAAGACTTCCTTAGACGATGTTAATGGTGTACCCAAGTTAGTAGGAACCAAGTCTCCTTTAAATCTTAACATCTCTTCAGATAACCAGCAAGGGGATAAATATTCTAAGAAGGTACCAGGAGCCTGTTCTTCTAACCAGGTCTTATTACAAACATTATGAAGTCCGTATGACTTGTATTAAGTACTTCTTCCTTTCAGCATTCCTGCCCCTTAGAGTATTATAAGAAGCTCTTCTCAGGGCTGTGTCATGATCCACACAAGCTCAGGGAAACTTTGAAGATGGTGTACATACCTCATTTCCTTGGACTTCTGTGTTTCTGGATTTCGAGTGTGACTGCTTGGACATAGCAATAAAGTGGAGATGTTATTTAAATACAGAATGCCCTTGTTTTGTTTGGAAACCAGCATCACATGGGATTTGACTTTCTGTTTAAAGAAATTAATACAATAAAAGTCTTATCTTTCTAAGCAAATTTTTTAGAAGTGACTGTCATATACAATTTTGTGTACTACTAATATATCTTCTATATTTTCAGCCTCCAGAGGAGATATCGTGCTGACTCAATCTCAGACCACTGTGGCTGTGACTCTAGGAGATAGAGTTACTCTTTCTTGCAGGGCCAGCCAGAGAATTAAGAAAAACCTAGACTGATATGAATAAAAATCACTTGAGTATCCAAAGCTTCTCATCAAGTATGCTTCTGAGTCCATCACTGGGATCCCCTAAGGGTTCAGTGGGAGTTATCAGGGACTGAGTTCACTCTAAGTATGAGTAGCATGGATCCTGATGATTTTTCAGTTTATTACTGTCAACAGAGTAGCAGCAGGCCTCACACAGTGATGCAGGCCATAGCAAAATCCTCCAGGAAAGCCTAAGTTTGAAGCTGGGCTGCTTTTGCTTTATTTGGTGGTGCCTCAACCTTCTTATAAGTGTTTTACAGATGCAACAATGTGTGAGGTTTACAGAAATGTGTTTAATGAAGAAGCCTCGAAGTCTTCCTCACCTCTGAATTCAATGCACTCTATTTCAGAAGTAGAATACAAAGCCTACAATTGTCCTACTGTAATCAGACAGTCCTCTTCCCATGTACTGCAACCAAAGAAGATCTAATCCTGGACAGAAAGAAGGAAAAATTGATTATTCCATACCCTTATAATTGTTGGGATTTCAGATGAGCCGTTTTCTGAACCCATAGCATGTAGTTTATCTCTGTCCCAACAAAGACTAGAGAGCTCAGTCTCAGAGATTCATGGCTTTGATGCAATGTTGCCTATGCACATTTTGTAGTAACTCAACAACCCTTAAATACAAAGTATTTTATGTTTATACATTTATATAAATTGTACAATCAAAATTGGTAAAAATTGCATTTTTGTAGGTTTCTTTTTTCTCTTTTCTTTCTTTTTTTCCTTTTTTTTTTTTTTTTTTTTTTTTTTTTTTTTTTTTTTTTTTTTTTTTTGAGACAGAGTTTCTAAATGTAGTCCTGGCTCTTCTGGAACTCACTCTGTAGACGAGGCTGGCTTTGAACTCAGAAATCCACCTCTGTTTTTCAAGTGCTGGGATTAAAGGCAGGCACCCCCACTGCCTGGCTGCAAATTTCTAGATGAGAGGTTTATAGTCACTACTTAGACAAAAAATGTAAAATTTTGAAACAATAAAACTATGTTTGTCAACTGAAGTTTGAAAAAATTTCTAGACTTATTTTGAATTATTGTAGGTTCAAATGAATGGCAAAATGAAGTTGTTTTAACAAACAATTAAATAGTCGAGGAGTTCCTAGCATGTTGATTCAATTTTGCCTCCTAGGATTTTATGGAAATAGATGGAACTTTAAGTCTAGTATTTTATTTGAAATATAATAGTGAAATATTTGTAGGTGCCAGTAAAGAGGTATTGAAAAACAAAACAACCATGGTGAAAATTTTTGCTAAGAATGAAAAGAAATCTGAGACAACTTTTTTATGATTTAACTTGTAGAAAGAACATTGCAGAAAAGAACCTTCAAGCCTTAAGTAAAAGGGCCTTCATCGAGGTTTGTGTATAATAGTGCAGGGCTTAATGGTAAAAAGATAATTCTGTAAATGTGATTAAGAATTGAAGATTTGGTGCAGTGTGATAGTTTATGTCTCTAAACACAGCATTTGGGATTTGGACACAGGAGCATCTCTATGAGTTCAAGCCCATTCTCATTTAAATAGCAAGATCCAGAACACAAAAACAGGTCTCAAAAACAGACAAAATGGCATTAAAAAATTATTTGGTTGGGCATTTTTATTTTCTTCCCTAATTTAAAATCTAAAAATACTGTGTGTGTGTGTGTGTGTGTGTGTGTGTGTGTGTGTGTGTGTGAGTGTGTGTGTGTGTGTGTGTGTGTGTGTGTGTGTGCATGTGTGTCTGTGTCTGTGTGTGTGTATGTGTTTGTTTGTGTGTAGTGGTATAATATATGTGCAAGATGGGGGAGGCTTGAAGATCTCAGTGGACAGATGATAACTTCCTCCTTTATCACTTTTCATTTTTAACTTTTGAAACAGTGCCATTTGTAATTGTAAATGTTTTTCATTGTGAAGAATCACAGATACACTTTGATCTACTTTTCTTTATGCTCAAGTGCTTGAGTTTTATATAAGTGTTGCTGAACGTTGGTTCTATGTGAGTGTTGAGAATTTAACTAAAGTTTTCATTTTTCATTGTTATCATAGAAAATACTTTGCAGAGACATCTCACTGACCGCATTAATTAATTTATTAATTTGATAAATTTATTTATTAAAAACAAAAAAGATAGTCTTCGCCTTCAGGATCAGTCATTTGAGGCTAATGTAATTTCCAATAATAATAAATTAAATTTATGTAATGTCCACTTTCCCATTCTTGCATTTATCAGTGAAGTATTTCTTGTATTCTATGGAATGTGGATGCCTACTTTTCATGGCACTATAGATTTTTTTAACATATCTCTCGCAAAATTTTACTATATGTTTATATCTGGAGAGAATTCCATAATCATACATTTTATCTGATATTTAAAAATGGATTTAAATATTGGAGGTTTTGTGTCTGATTCTATGATTATGCAAACTCACTAATTTTACATGCCTTTTATATTTTATTTTTCCAATCCTTCACCATGTCACTTTTGAGTAAAACTTAAATGTAATTCTATTACTATTTAAAAAGAGATAATCTAACACTGAAATGTTCTTCCTGTTTTTGACTCATTTCTTGAAAATAACAACCAAAATAACTAGAAGTTTGTTGGTTACATCTTCTCATCTCAAATATCCCAGATGAGATATTCATAAAAATGAATAATATTCTGTAGCATAAATATAACTTATTCCTACCCATTCATTGTTGGTCCTCTAGGGCCTTTCTCATTTCTAGATATTACACAAAGAGCAGCAATGAAGTGGTTGATCAAGTGGCTCTAAAGTAGATTGAAGAGTCCTTTAATTATACCCAAATGCAGTATAGCTGGATCTTGAAGTAGAGCCTAATTTTATTTTTCTGAACAACCTCCACAAATATTTCCACAGTGCTCTAAGAGTTTCCATGTCCCTCAGCTGTTTCCCTTTCCCCACAACTTACTTCATCAGCATGAGCTTTGTTGTTCTTGGATATTCTGACATCCTGCCTTGTAAAAGAGGAAAGCTCCTCTCTTCTTGTGTTCAGTCAAAATTAAGATTACTATTACTTTTAAAAGAAAAGCCCAGAGAGCTGTGGAAGGAGAGAAGCCCCACAGCAATACTCGCTGCCTGCCAGGACAGAAAAGGATCACTAGGTACTGTATCACCTTGAGCTTTAGATCTCTGGAGGTGCAAATCACCAGGGTTCTGCCTGCACTCAGGAGCTGAGCACATAGGCGGTTTGTCTGCCAGCCCACCAGGCACAGGGCCTATGTCCTGCCCAGTGAACTACTGAAAGAGAGAAGCCCTGCGGCCATACTCGCTGCCTGCCGGGACAAAAAAGGGTCAGTAGGTACTATATCACCCTGAGCTTTAGATTTCTGGTGGTACAAACCGCCAGGGATCTGCCTGCACTCAGGAACTGAGAACATAGGTGGTTCATCTGCAAGCCAGTCCATCGCGGGACCTATTTCTTATGTGAGAATCAACAGAGGGAGTGACTCCCACGACACCATCTTCCCTCCATAATAGAGCAGACAGAGAACACCTGGTTGACCTTGACAACATAAGTATAACATTGCTTGAGGCAAGACAGAGAAGGGCTCCAAAGGCACAAAAGAGGAAGGCAGCATACAAGTAATCTGTGCCAGAGGAATCCCAGTCATCCAGTGTTGCAGAGATAACCTTAAAGATCCACAGTAGGTTGAAGCACCAGCCAGTGACAATAAGACCATCTAACACCTGGGAAAACTAGATGGCTAAAGGCAAATGTAGGAATGTTACTAACAGCAACCAAGGCATTATGGCAGCATCTGAACCCAATTCTCCAACAATAGCAAGTCCTGGATGCCCCAACACACCAGAAAAAGGAGATTTGGATTTAAAATCACTGGTCATGATGCTAGTACAGGAACACATGAAGGACATACTTAAAGAAATTCAGGAGAAAATGGATCAAAAGTTAGAAGCTGTTTCAAGGGAAACACAAAAAACCATTGAAAGAAATTCAGGAGAATACAAAAGCCAAAAAGGAAGAAATGCAAAAATCACTTAAAGAAATACAGGAGAACTTTGCTCAACAGGCAGAAGTCATGACAGAAGAAACACAAAAATCTCTTAAAGAATTAGAGGAAAACACAAACAAGCAAATGAAGGAACTGAGCAAAAACTTCTAAGAAAGCACAAAGGGAGACTACTTTGGAGATAGAAAACCTTGTGAAGAAATCAGGGACCATAGATGTAAATATCAACAACAGAACACAAGAGATAGAAGAAAAAAATCTCAGATGCTGAAGATACCATAGAAACCATGGACTCAACAGTTAAAGAAAATGCAAAATGCAAAAAGCTTGTAACCCAAAACATCCAGGAAATCCAGTACAAAATAAGAATGCCAAATCTAAGGATTATAGGCATTGACAAGAGTGAAAATTTACAATTTAAATGGCCAGCAATTATCTTCTACAAAATTATGGAAGAAAACTTCCCTAACCTAAAGAGAGAGATGCCCATGAATATACAAGAATCTTACAGAACCCCAAACAGACTGGACCACAACAGAAATACCTCCTGTCACATAATAATCAAAAACCCAAATGTTCTAAACAAAGAAAGAATACTTAGGGCAGTAAGAGAAAAAGGGCAAGTAACATATAAAGGGAGACCTATCAGAATTACACCAGATTTCTCACCAGAGACCATGAAAGCTAGAAGATCCCTAGAAGGGCTCATACAGATTCTAAGAGAACACAAATGCCAGCTGAGACTACTATACCCAGAGAAACTCTCAATTACTATAGATGGAGAAACCAAGATATTCCATAACCCAGCCCTACAAAGGATAATAGGGGGAAAACACCATTACAATGAGGGAAACTATACCCTGGAAAGAGCAGGATATTAAGCTTCTTTCATCAAACCCAAAGAATATAACCACACAAGTATAAAATTAAAATCAAAAATGATAGGAAGCAATAACCACTACTCCTTGATATCTCTTAACATCAATGGACTCAATTCCCCACTAGAAAGACATAGATGAACAGACTGGTTATGTAAACAGGACCCTACATTTTGCTGCATACAGGAAACATACCTCAGTTTTAAAGACAAAAACTACCTTAGAGTAAAAGGCTGGAAGACAATTCTACAAGCAAATGGTCCCAGGAAACAAGCCAGAGTTGCCATTCGAATTTCAGATAAAATTGACTTTCAACCTAATGTCATCAAAAGAGACATGGAAGGTCCCAACTTGCTGGTCAAAGGAAAAATCCAACAAGAACTCTCAATCCTGAACATCTTTAACACTCCACTCTCACCAATGGACCGATCAGGAAAACAGAAACTAAACAGTGAGACAGTGAAACCAATTGAAGCTATAAACCAATTGGCGTTAACAGATATATATATATATATATATATATATATATATATATATATATATAACTTTTCAACCCAAAGCAAAAGAATATACCTTTTTCTCAGCACCTCATGGTACCTTCTCCAAAATAGATCATATAATTGGTCACAAGACAGACCTCAACAAATATAAGAATATTGAAATAATCCCATGCCTCCTCTCAGATCACTATGGAGTAAAAGTGGTCTTTAGTAACAGTAAAAACAACAGAAAGCACACATACACATGGATACTGAACAATATTCTACTCAATGATACCTTGGTCAAGGAAGAAATAAAGAAAGAAATCCAACATTTCTCGGAATTTAATGAAAATGAAGGCACAAATCTATGGGATACAATGAAAGCAGTGCTAAGAGGAAAACTCATAGCTTTGAGTGCCTCCAAAAAGAAATTGGAGAGAGCATACACTAGAAGATTAACAGAACAACTGAAAGCCCTGGAACAAGAAGAAGCTAATTCACCCAGGAGGAGAAGAAGACAGGAAATCATCAAACTCAGGGCTGAAATCAATCAAGCAGAAACCAAGAATACCATACAAAGAATCAACAAAACCAAAAGCTGGTTCTTTAAAAAAATCAACAAGATATATAAACCCTTAGCCAGACTAAACAAAGGGCATAGAGAATGTATCCAAATTAACAAACATAGAAATGAAAACGGAGATATTACAACAGAAACCAAGGAAATTCAAAAAATCATCAGATCCTACTACAAAAACCTATACTCAACACAACTGGAGAATCTGGAGGAAATGGACATTTTCTTAGACAGATACCAATTACCAAAATTAAACCAGGATCAAATAGACCATCTAAACAGACCCATAACCCCTAAAGAAATAGAAGGAGTCATAGATAGCCTTCCGACCAAAAAAAGCACAGGTCCAGATGGTTTCAGTGCAGAATTCTATCAGACCTTCAAAGAAGACTTAACACCAATACTCTTCAAACTTTTCCACCAAATAGAAACAGAAGGAACACTACCCAACTCCTTCTTTGAAGTCACTATTACACTGATACCAAACCCACACAAAGATCCAACTAAGAAAGAGAATTTCAGGCCAATTTCCCTTATGAATATCTATGCAAAAATACTAAATAAAATTCTTGCCCACCGAATCCAAGAACACATCAAAATGATCATCCACCATGATCAAGTAGGCTTTATCCCAGGGATGCAGGGATGGTTCAATATAAGGAAATCCATAAATGCTATCCATTACATAAACAAACTCAAAGAAAAAAAACCACATGATCATTTCATTAGATGCTGAAAAAGCATTTGACAAAATTCAGAATCCTTTCATGCTAAAAGTCTTGGAAAGGACAGGAATCCAAAGCCCACATCTAAACATAGTAAAAGCAATATACAGCAAACCGGTAGCCAACATCAAACTAAATGGAGAGAAACTTGAAGCAATCCCACTAAAATCAGGGACTAGACAAGGCTGCCCCCTCTCTCCATATCTTTTCAATATAGTTCTTGAAGTCCTAGCTAGAGCAATTAGACAGAATAAGGAAGTCAAAGGGATAGAAATTTAAAAGAAAGAAGTCAAACTATCACTATTAGCAGATGATATGATAGTATACTTAAGTGACCCTAAAAACTCTACGAGAGAACTTCTACAGCTGATAAACAACTTCAGCAAAGTGGCTGGCTACAAAATCAAAGCAAGCAAATTAGTAGTCTTTATATATTGAAAGGATAAGCAGACTGAGAAAGAAATTAGGGAAATGACTCCCTTCACAATAGCTACAAACAACATAAAGTATCTTGGGGTGACTTTAACCAAACAAGTGAAAGACCTATATGACATGAACTTCAGATCTCTGAAGACAGAAATCAAAGAAGATCTCAGAAAATGGAAAAGTCTTCCATGCTCGTGGATTGACAGGATTAATATAGTTAAAATGGCCATCTTGCCAAAGGCAATCTACAGATTCAATGCTATCCCCATAAAAATCCCAACCCAGTTCTTCATAGAGCTAGAAAGAGCAATTCTTAAATTCATCTGGAATAACAAAAAACCCAGGATAGCTAAAACTATTCTCAACAGTAAAAGAACTTCAGGGGGATTCAGTATCCCACACTTTAAACTTTACTACTAAGCAATAGTGATAAAAACTCCATGGTATTGGTACAATATTAGGCATGCGGATCAATGGAATAGGATTGAAGGCCCAGAAATGAACCAACACACCTATGGTCACTTGATCTTCGACAAAGGAGCTGAAAGCATCTGGTGGAAAAAGGATAGTCTTTTCAACAAATGGTGCTGGTTCAATTGGAGGTCAGCATGCAGAAGAATGTGAATCAATCCATTCTTATCTGCTTGTACTAAGCTCAACTCCTAATGGATCAAGGACCTCCACATAAAACCTGACACACTGAAACTAATTGAAAAGAAACTGGGGAAGACCCTGGAGGACATGGGCACAGGGGAAAAGTTCCTGAATATAATACCAATAGCTTATGCTCTAAGATCAAGAATTGACAAATGGGACCTCATAAAACTACAAGGTTTCTGTAAGGAAAAGGACACTGTCAAAAGGACAAAATGTCAACCAACAGATTGGGAAAGGATCTTCACCAACCCTAAATCCGACAGAGGGCTAATATCTAATATATACAAAGAACTCAAGAAGGTAGAACCCAGAGAACCAAATAACCTCATTAAAAGTTGGGGTACGGAGCTAAACAAAGAATTTTCACATGAAGAACTTCGGAGAGTTGAAAAACACCTTAAGGAATGTTAAATATCATTAATCATTAGGGAAATGCAAATCAAAACAACCCTGAGATTTCACCTCACAGCAGTCAGAATGGCTAAGGTCAAAAACTCATGAGACAGCAGGTGTTGGCGAGGATGTGGAGAAAGAAGAACACTCCTGCAAAGCTGGTGGGATTGCAAGATGGTGCAACCACTTTGGAAATCAGTCTGGCTGTTCCTCAGAAAACTGGGCATGATACTTCCTGAGGACTCTGTTATACCACTCCTGATTATATCCAGAAGATTCTTCAGCATTCAATAAGGACACATGTTCGACTATGTTCATAGCAGCACTATTTGTAGTAGCCAGAAGCTGGAAAGAACTCAGGTGTCCTTCAACGGAAGAATGGATACAAAAAAATGTGGTTTATTTACACAATGGAGTACTATTCAGCCATTAGAAACAATGAATTCATGAAATTCTTAGACAAATGCTTGGAGCTGGAGAACATCATACTAAGTGAGGTGACCCTGTCTCAAAAGGTCAATCATGGTATGCACTCACTGATAAGTGGATATTAGCCTAGAAACTATGAATACCCAATACATAATCCACAAATTAAATGATGTCCAAAAAGAATGAAGGAGTGGCCCCTGGTTCTGGAAAGACTCAGTGCAAGAGTTTAGGGGAATTCCATAACAGGGAAGCGGGAAGGGGTAGATGGAGGAACAGGAGGAGGGAAGAGGGCTTATGGGACTTGTGGAGAGTGGGGACGCTGAAAAGGGGAAATCATTTTAAATGTAAATAAAAAAATATATCAATTTAAAAAAGAAAAGAAAAAGTTAGAGAGAAAAGCAACACTGAAAGTGGAAGTGGATAGAAATTTCTATCCGTAACCAAGAAAATATGTGCAATGGACACCAGCTTGTAAACAAAAATTAGTTTTCTCTAAAGGAGTCTCACCGGATATATAAAACAAACTTAAGGATGGGCGCCATTCCCATAGATGCCAAGCAAAAATCAACTCTGCTATTTTTCTTTGCTTTTTGCCTCATATTGCTTTGCTTAGAAATTTCTTATATTACCAGTCGGTCTTTTGCTTGTATATTATTGTCTTAGATTTTGGTTTTATATGTTCGTTTTTGTGAGGGTATGTTTCTTATTTCAGTTTGGTATTGCTTTGTAAATTCAGGATTTTTTTTTTGTTTTTCTTGAAGGATTTTTGTTATTGTTGCTGTTAGGATTTTTATTCTGTTCTTTTGTTTCTTTGTTGTTTTTGGCTTTTTTTTCAAAAGAGAGACCAAAAGGAAAGCATGAATTAGGTATCTGGAAAGATAGATAGAATATGAGAGGCATTGGGAGTAGGAAAAACATGATAAGGATATATTGTCTGAAATATTTATATAATAGAATTATTAAAAAACAAAAATTCAAAGTATAAATGAACAGAAGAAAAAATGTTTCTTTACTATAATTATTTCTTTACTGTATTTTTATATCAAAATGTCTATTTCCCAACACAAACCTGAGTAGATTTAATTGATGCTCTCAACTGTAAATAACTATTGCAGATATGACAGATAGGTAGACATTTGTTAACTTTTTAAATTAGGTACATGCCCAACAATATCCCGTGGTATCATTTATTTTAGCAAATACTTCAAGTGTGTCTTTCACCATCTGTTTATTTCTGGTGTTACTTGATCCTGCTGTCTCTGGCAGGTGCTTGTGCCTCCTGTGTGCCTGCACCCCTGGGTGCCTGGCTATCCCCTGGCACAAAGTTCTGTGGCTCAGCCCAGGTCCTGGTTGCAGATGGAGCCTGGAAGGATCCTAAAGCAGCTGCTTTGCCACTCCTATGTTCCATGTGCTCCTGGCTGTACCTGCCTGCTCAGTTGCTGGAGAGAAAATGGTAGTATCAACTCCAAACCTGGGAGTCTGTATCTGATTTTATATTGGTGTCTTTTTTTCTATTTGGATTACATTTGTTGACAGTGATAAGTATGAATCTCTCCACTTTCATCAACATTTAGCATTCCATTTTGACCAACACAATTTCTTGAAGATATTATCTTTTTTTTTTATTCTGCAGTTAAAGGACTTTAGCTTCCTCATTTGGAACCTTTTCAACCACCATTCACCAAGCACTATCATTTAGATTATTATAACATATTCTGTACCTGAATTGCTTCCTCTTACTCTACTTCTGACACAATAATGGATTTTTAGAATGCAAAGAGCATACAAAGTTATCTTTTACATATATACTGCATTATCGAAACCCAATTTAAGGTAATTCTGGGCTTCCCTCTCCCCAACTCATTGATTTAATGTATACCCTAACATCCACAAACTTCCAGTCACCCCTAGGCATTTTGTAAATCCTGTTATGTTCATGTTGGATTTGGTATTGAAATGATCGAAGATCCAGTCTCAGACCCTATCTGTTCTGTGATTTTTTTCTTTCATTTTTTCTTTGTTTGCTTTTAGTAATTTGCTTTGTTTTGTTTTGCCACTTGCACTCTAACTTTCTCCTGATTATCAATTCACAAGTTCACAGCTGCCTTGCTGGGAAATTGACCATGATTGTAGCACTTGCCAGCTGGGCTCCTGCCTTCGTGGGAAGACAGTGTGAAAGGTTAAAACAACAACAGCAACAACAACAACAACAACAACAACAACAACACTGAACTCTCTCCTGGCAGTGTGGGTCATACCCATCATGTGGGATTTAAAATTGCCTCTTTAAATGTAAGGCAAGGTTGTCCAGTCTGGAAAAAGGACTCTTCTGGCAATGAAAGGGCCTGTGACTAGTATGTTTGCCATGGTGCATGGTCAGTTCATCTGAGCAGGCAAATTTCCACCCAGAGCCATCCCAGTCACAGTGGTAAGGCTTCTCGCCTGTAGGAGTTTGCAGGTGTCCGTTGACATGAAACCTCTTAAAATACATTTTGTTGCAGCCTACATAGTCACAAGTGTGGGTAGGTATTCTTTTCCGAGGCCACGACTATCTTCCCCTCTTCAGAGATCTTGATAATCATTATCATTTTCTTATGCTTGTTTTTAAGAAATCATCTTAAAGTGACCTAGCATGAACACACTCCAGAAGACCCAACAAGCAGCTAAAAGACACAGATGTGCTATTTGCACCCAACTAATGGACAGAAGCTGTTGACCCATGTGTTTGAATTAGGGAAAGGCTGAAAGAAGATGAGGAGAAGGGTGATCCTCTAGGAGGAACAGCAGTCTCAATTAATCTGGAACCCCGAGATCGCACAAACACTGTACAACATATACTAGCTGATATGAGGCCCCCCAACACACATACAGTAGAGGACATCTGGGTCTGTAGTCAATCAGAGATGATGCACCTAACCCTCAAAAGACTGGAGGACCCAGGGTGTTTAAAAGTCAGTTGCAGTAAGAGGCTGAGGTTAGGGACATGCTTGTGGAGACAGAGAGTTTGCGAGGAGGGGTGGGATGTAGAATAATTGAAGGGAGGACAGGGGCAGGAAATAAAATCTGGAGTGTAAAAAGAAATTAAAAATAAATAAAAAATGTTCTGTATAATTCTGTGTGTGTATGCATGTATGTGTGAGAGAGAGCAAGAGAGGGAGAGAGAGAAAAAGTAATAGTCAAGAAAGCAAGAGCGAGCCAGCAAGAAAGAGCAACTGACACAAAGTGAGACAGAATTTTTGGAGCTCTGAGTCATAATTGAAATAAATAGTCTTGGATAATGTTCATAGACAATGTTCACACTGTGTTGAGATATAGGCTGTTTTTGAAGAATTTACAAGTTTGATGATACCATGTCTTTGTTATATATTACCAATCTAGATTGTCAACTTTGACTCCCTACTGATCTCACAAAACAATAAATAGTTTACAGTGTAGATGGAACTTGGCCTTCAGACCACTTGCAGAAAATTAACTGCAGGTGTCCTAAATGAAAAATATTCTGTGCTTACCATGTCCCTTAATTACTCTATGTGAGGGAAATCTTCTTGGCTTTAGAAAGAATAATTGTGTGTGTGTGTGTGTGTGTGTGTGTGCGCGCGCGCGCGCGCACATGTGCGTGTATGTATGTGTGTAGGTATATATCTATATGTATATATGTATATTTATAAGTATATGTAAGCATATATATATGCGCACATATATATATATATATATATATATATATATATATATATATATATATATTGAGGACACCACCAAACCTCACAACAGTAAGTCAGATTTTTTTATCCTAATTTCCTGTAAAGTGTGACACTAAAGAGACAACAGGAATTGATACATCTCAAGCTTGGCATGAGGGCAGCATATTTTTTTCATATAAGAATATAATTACTATTGACATATAGAGAAATACATCTGAGTAACCCATCTTTTGGGAAAAGATTTGTGTCACTTTGTATATCGTGATAGTGATCAAGAGGGCAGGGGGATATAGATGGGAGAAGACAGGGTAAGAGAATAATTAGAATTGATTATATGAATTTATGAGATTGTCAAAGACTTAGTAAACATTTTAAAAGTAGAGTCAACTAAAGGGGTGTGTAAATTTAAAAGGAATTTCCCATTAAAATGTGGGTAGCTGAATGGGCAAGTCAGAGTTCAACTCAGAAAGTATAACTAATAAATTTGACTCTGATCTAGGCCAAAGAAATAACATATCACATAGTAACAGTTTATTATTTTTGGAATTATATGTGTGTTTGGTGTAAATTTGTGTCTATCTGCATGATTATTTTGCATATATGTGCCTGTGCACTTGAAGGGCCAATGTTGATATTAGGAGTTGTCCTACATCATTCTTACCCCTTATTCATTGCAGCACATCTTCTCAATTAAAGCCAGAACTAGGTGTTATGGTGTGTTTTGTAGGCAGTTTGGGTTGAATGTTACTTCTTAGCATTTTTGATGCTGGAATTATAGGTGTGCCAACCCACAAATCATTGATTTAGGCTAGGAATCCAAACTCTGGTTTTCACATTTGTGTTGCAAGTACTTTATAACCATTCTGTTATCTCCCCAGCCATAATCTAGTGATATTTTAAAGCTTGGAACTACTTTCACAAATGTGAATAAGTATGTAGCGTATTATAAAATATTATTTTTACATTTCAGTGGTAAATATACTGAATAACTGTGTCCAATGTCCTGAGCATGAAAAGCCACTGAATAATTCATGTGTAATTTATTATGTCATTTATGCTTTACATAAGCCAGTATCAGTTTGACATAAATCTCACTTATTTGCAAACAAGAGGCTGTCGAATTCCATTTACAGTATTTTGGGAATCCATAGCACTGATTCACTTTACATTTCTATGGAACTAGAAAAGATTCTTAAATATTTAGAATAAAGATAGAATAATTATTTGAAAAAATAAAAATATTTCATGTGATTGAACATCACCTGGAAATCTAGAAAGTATTTATGGTTATATGTATTACAGTATGAAGGAGGAATGAATCAGAAAAGCATGACTGGTTGCTTACACTGGCCCACTTGTGTGCAACAGTAACTTTTGTGCATGCTAAACTCTATAGGCTGCCTGACATTTGGACGTGAATGATGATAGAGTGAATGATCAGAATAACTATTCAGATGGTGGCAACTACATGGAGCGAATAGTAATGTGCCAATGGGACCTGGGTGGAGGGTATAAAGGCTTGCCAACTTTCTGAAGTAAATGACTCTGCTTTTGCTACTTTTCTGACTCCTGCAGACCCCAATTTTTCCCCAAGGGTCTTGGTCGGAGTCACAAGCAACATCAGCTTTTTTACACTAAATGAATATACAGGAGTGTTGATGGGAATCAATTATTATTCAATTGCTTAGAATTTTCAAGAAGTGTAGAAGGAAGGCAAGCATAAAGAAAGGAAGAAAGAGAAGAAAATAGGAAAGATTGAAGCATAATGTGATTAAATGAATAAATATGATTACATAGAAGATAAATATTTCTACAATAAAATAATGACAGGATTATGTGTATTTTTATGGATTTGAAGCCAGTTGTTACTTTGACTAATAACTGATGCATGGCACACTCAATATAATTTTAAAGTAAAATGTCTAATGGTGGTTGTTGTGATCATAAAAAGAGAAAGTATTGTGAGAATATGATCTATGAGCATGAGGGGGAAGGGGATGCCGCATTGGGCCCATGCATAGGCTTTCTTTTCCCCTGAGCGAGACCCCCCCACACACACACACAATGGTATAGCATAGAATAGAGTTCATTCATGGCATGGGAAGGGTAGTTAAGATCAAGTAGAGGTAGAGAGAGGGAGAGAGTAGAGAAGCAGAGGCAGGCCATGTCCACTTGGAGAGGGAGGGAAGGGAGGGGGAATTTAGGGGAGAGGGAAGAGTCCAAGAGGGCAAGTGAGGCAAGAGTAAGAGGCAAGGTAGAGAAGAGGGGCAATAAGCCCCTTGTATAGTGCCCCAGACCTACCTGGTTGTTGCCAGGTAACTGTGGGTTAGATCTTAGACAGAATCCTAACAGTGGTAATCATTCAGGAAGAGTATCAGTGGGCAAGTGACTTCCTTGGAGACTTCCCACCTTTTTCCTCAGTTGTGATGCATGTACTTTTGTGAGGCATGGCCACAAAGTCTTCCTCTAGGATAGCTTCTTGCAGCCCCAAAGACTTTTCTTTCAGAACTGCTTCTTGCTACTGATGTGTTTTCTCATGTTGTCATTGCACATTCCTCATTCATTTGGATTGGTGTGTGTGGATACTGGGATGCCCTAACTGCCTATAGTTTGGTATGATTATGTCCTGGGTGGCATCCCTTCCTATTGGAAAAATGTAATGTAAATCAACGTGAAGATAAACATCATGAAATAATGGTATTTAGATGAATTAATGACTTTATAGAATTCCTGATTTGATTAAATTAATATTAGAAAGAAATTTAAGAAGATGGTCTTGTTTTACTAAAAGAACTAAAATTATAAGTTATGAATAAAGTTAGAATAAAAAATAAAATGTGCCTCCTCTTCCTAGAATAGTAAGTAAAGTTTGCATAATAAGGTATATCATTACCTTTTATAAATTTCACTAAGATGACCAATAGGTTTGGGGCAGATTTGTGATCATCATCATCATTAACAACAACAACAAAAATCCATTCTACATCAGCACCCAAGATGAAGCCACGGGTGTGCACTGTGATAAAACAATATCACATGAAAATGAATCTATTGCTTAGAAATTATAATGGGCTTACAGGCTAATACACTCCTTAGAAAGTGCTATCCACAGTCTTCTGTAACTCCCCTATTGTACAATATTTTATCTCTGAATAATTTTTTGTACGTAGAATACTTTTTGCCTAAAAAGTTATAATAGGCTGAAAGTTTTAATAAAGTTGAGGTGTAACCCTTTTCTGCTTTGTCAAGTGTTCCTGTGTCTGAGTGCCTGGTTGTTTTTCTTCCTTTTTCTTTTTCTCTGGGACAGGAAGAATTAACCAACCGATCAACAAGAGTCCCTTTCTTCCTTTGACTCAAGGGTTAAAGAGTCCAAGTAACTAGGACTTCTTTTTTTTTTTTTTTCTTTAGAATTCCGTGCAGCAACTATCTACAGGAGATAAATTGCCAGAAGCCATCAGCTTTTGACCTCAGGAGAGCAAAAGTGAAACTTTCGCATCTGGCCCCAAAAACCCTAAGAGATGGACAGTGGCCATCAACATTTGGCACTTCTCCAATGCAGAGTCTCACTTCAGTACCTGACATTGTTGTGACTGGGCCTCAGCAGTCTAATATTTAATAAATAGTACTAACCCATTCTGTTTCTATTTTCTATTCATCAATGCCATTAGTTCTATATAAATCAAGTACCTAGTTATATTTATATTAAAAAGAGAAATGGCATTATTAATGGAAGAAAACCCAACATGTCTTTGCAGTGCTGAAAATTGTGGAATGTGTTTAAATAAATGTATTAGCTCCTTATGCCATCTCCATCAATTATCTCTAATATACTTCTGTCTTATTGTGGATTTTTTATTATTGTGACAAGACACCGTGATCAAGCAATGCTTATAAAGACCAACAATTAATTTGCCCTGGCTTATAGTTTCAAAGGTTCAGTCCATTATCATCATGATGCGAAGCAGAGCAACATGCAAGAAGACATGGTACTAGAGGAGCTGAGTGTTCTATATCTTGATCCAAAGGCAGCCTAGGAGTGGAGAAACATGTTTCAGCTTGGGTGTAGCTTCAGTATTTAAAACCTCAAAGTCCTGCCTCCACAGCAACATGCTTACTCTAATAAGGTCACACATCCTCCAAAAAAGACAAGATCACCTAATATTTATTTATTTATTTATTTACTTATTTATTTATTCATTTATTTATTTTACAATAAAATGTTCTGTTTTGCTTGTCAACCACACAATATTGATGCAGTGGAATCATTTGAGAGAACAGAATAGACCCAGATTCTCCGATTGAATATTTTTCGCTCTTCTAATTTATTCTCCAAGTTGTAGTATCTTCAAAGAGTACAACCTGATCATTTCAGTGCTATATAAGTCTGGAAACATAATTAGAAGCAATCAAGGAATCAAAAGGTCTAGAGAGATGGTTCATTGGTTAAAATCACTGGTTATTTTTTTCAGAGGCCCTGGGTTTAATTCCCATATCGTAAATTTACAATCATCTGTAACTCTAGCCTCAAATAATCTGATCACATCTTTCAGCCCTTCCAGGTACCAGGATTGCCCACACTACACCTACGCATATACTGACAATCACATATACTCATAAAATAAGAATAAATAGGTCATTAAAAAACTCAAGAGTCCAAAGTGCTATGCTGTTTTAGAGACTCAGCATTGACAATTTGATTTCTGTCTTCCCAACTCTAAGATGTTTTCTCAATCCTTTTCATGGTCTCCTTTTTCATAGCCCCAGCCTGATCTTTCATTCAGATGGCCCCTTGTTGATTATGTCTGCAATCCATTTCACTATATGGACTATTATGAATAACATAGTTCCACTTTTATATACCAATATAATATTCTTTGTTTTTAAAAATGATTATTATATTTTAATTTGTGTAGATTATTATTAATTATACACACCTATTAGAAACTTATTTCTGCCTTTCTGTAAAAACAACATATGTTTTATTTCAATATTTCATTTTAAAGTGGAAGTTTATATGGGAACATGAGGATTTGTGCATATAAGTGAAGTACTCAAGCAGGGTACTTCAAACTTTCATGTAAACTCACACTAAGTCAGAACACTACTATAAATATAACTTCTCATACATACTTGTACTTTTGTTTTTTTTACATACTTCTTTCACCACACAGCTTCTGACCCTAGTCTTTCTTATCTAAAGATAGACTAACATATATATCCTCTTAATATTTAGATAAGATATTGTTCCCATAGCAAATGGAAGTTTGGGATCCATTGTAAAGTTAACGACATTACTAATTATTTCAGAGAGAGTATTCATACAAATTGAATAAAATAACTTGTTTTAGAAGGGGGGAAAATCAAGTGGCAAAATCATAAGACTCAGAGGAATATTTGATATAGACAGAATCCCAGATGAATCTAGGAAGAACGTTCATATGCAAGAAAGAAAGAACACCCATGATATTTTTTGGCTTGATGGAAGGAATTATTGAGTAGCCAAGCTGTCATAAGTAAATAAAGAGTGATAGTTTATCAGAAAAGATGAATTATTTATGTGAGAATCTGTCTTCACTTATAAACCACTCCTGCCTGTAGTATCCTGTTACTCTTTGGGGAATCACTGTGAACAAGAAGCTGCAAGGTGAGTTGTGCTCAGTCCATCATTTCAGCTACAGAAAGCTTTCATACACAAAGTTCAGGAAACATTGAAGAAAAGGAAGTGGAAAGACTGATGGACCCAGAGGATCAGGTAGTTTGTTGTGAGGTTGTATCTCCTAGTAACAACATAAGCTCTAACTTTAAAGTGTAATACCATGACTATTCACATGTGAGTTGAAAAAGAAGAACACAGAGCATGACAAACAGAAGGGGCAATAGCACATGAGGCCTCACATCTAAAAAAAAAAAAAAAAAAAAAAAAACTATGGAGAAACAGTTAAAACTGACAGCAGAACAGGTGCTTCTCCTTAGGAAAGAGCATACCAATGGATTGTCTTGGTTGAAAAAATCAGACTTGAAAGCCTTCATAGAATTAATGTTATATGGATTCTATGAGATACATTTAGTAATGCATGGAAGTGTGTGTATGTTGTAATATATGTTCTTAAAAGAATGAAAAAAGAGGCCGTGAGTTTGAAAGAGATCAGAGACAAGTTTTTGGGAGGGAATTGTAATAAGGTATAGTAAGGGAAAATTTCTAACTAAAGTTCAGGCTCACAAACAAACATAGGGAAAGGAAAGGAATAAAAGAAGTTGTATGGCCACAATGACATTTTCACCTAATTTTGAAAAGAAAATTGAAAGAGTTATGTACTGCCTAGAACAGTATGATATCTGAAATACCCCAAAATGGAGGAAAATATCATAAGGAAACTCTAGAGAGAACATGATAAAAATAAAAACAAGATGTAACTTATAGACTATTGATGTTGTTTGTTGTCCAAAGAGAACCACATTCCCTATAAATGAACCTGTACTGTTTCTTAATTGGAGACATAGAGAATCACAGATCTCTAATGAGCTACTAACTGATGCTTCCTGCAGCTGTGCCTAAGACCAGATGTTTTGCATGTACCCAAAGCACAGCATACTAACATGAGGACTTCTTCATAGTCGAGTCATATCCCATGCTGGAGTCAGCCTCTCACTCATCACACATAGACATGCATGTGCACACACAGCTCCTGGGGTTTCTGCTGCTGTGGCTTAGAGGTAAGGAAGACAGCACTGAAAATTTATTCAGCTTACTGTAGTCAGTGTGGCGTGGTCTCTGAAAATCCCCTTGCATCAGGATTCATCATGTGGAGATTTGTTTGCAATTTTCTAATTGTAGATGCCAGATGTGGTCCAGATGACCCAGTCTTCAGCCTCCCTGTCTGCATCTGTGGGAGAAAGTGTCACCATCACATGTCAAGCAAGTGCAAACATTTACAGTAGTTTAGCATGGTATCAGCAAAAAACAGGGAAATCTCCTCAGCTCCTGATCTATGAAGCAAACCGCTTGGCAGATGGTGTCCCATCAAAGTTCAGTGGCAGTGGATCTAGCACACAGTATTCTCCCAAGATCAACAGTCTGCAGCCTGACGATGTTGCAAGATATTACTGCGAACATTATTATAGTACTCCTCCCACAGTGATTCAAGCCATGACATAAACCACCCAGGGAAGCAGAAGTGAGAGCACAGGCTGCCCCAACTGCCCTTCATGATGTCTCTAGCTGCCCAGCTGCTACAAATATTTCTCTTTGCCAGTGCTTAAAATTCAGTGTGATGTTTTTCTATAGAAGTCAGAGAAAGTTTTATATGCCCTAAATAACTGTTCGTTTCTCCAGGCCTAATGTCAAAACATGAGTTTACATGACTCATTAAAAAGAGGGAAAAAACTATTTAAATACCAGTTTATTTGTAGGAGAATATTGGCAATAGCTTAGAATCATTCAACAGCTTTGCGAGTACACACACACACACACACACACACACACACACACATACAGACACGTGAGACAGAGAGAAAGAGAGAAAGAGAGAGAGAGAAAGAGAAAGAAAAAACAAACAAAAGAAAGAAAGGAAGAAGAGAAAGAAAGAAATAAAAGAAAGAAAGAAAGAAAGAAAGAAAGAAAGAAAGAAAGAAAGAAAGAAAGAAAGAAAGAAAGAACGAACGAAAGAAAGAAAGAAAGATCAAGAATTTGTCTGGATTTATGTGGAGGTACTTGATCCACTCGCACTTGAGCTTTGTACAAGGAGATAAGAATGGATCAATTTACATTCTTCTGCATGCAATCTGCCAGGCGAACAAGCACCATTAGTTGAAGAGGCTTTTTCCCCACTGGAAAGTTTTAGCTCATTTGTCAAAAGACAAGTGAACATGAGAGACCCCTAATCAATGATTTTAGACCCTAGCACAGAATAACTTGTTTTTCTGCTTTCAACTTGAGAAAAATAGCCCACCCTGTTCTAGTTCCGACATTTAACTATACAATACCCCAAGGACATTTGCTCCAGAAAATCTCTAACTTTCTTTAATGCATAAACTATTGCCTGACTTCCTAATTCTGTACTTCCACATTCCATGCATAATTTGTCCTCCACTACTATATCCAACAAAACTCTCAATCACCATAGATGGAGAAACTAAGATATTTCATGACAAAACCAAGTTTACCCAATATCTATCCACAAACCCAGCCCTACAAAGGATAATAGGAGGAAAACACCAATAGAAGGAGGGAAACTTCACCCTGGAAAAAGTAAGATAGCAACTTTTCATCAAACCCAAAAGAAGGTAACCAATCAAATTTAAAAAATAACATGAAAAATGACAGGAAGTAATAATCACTATTCCTTAATATCTCTTAACATCAATGGATTCAATGCTCCAATAAAAAACATAGACTAACTGACTGGGTACGTAAACAGGACCCTACATTTTGCTGCTTACAGGAAACACACCTCAGGGTCAAAGACAAACACTACCTTAGAGTAAAAGACTGGAAGACAATTTCACAAGCAAATGGTCTCAGGAAACAAGCTGGAGTAGCCATTTTAATATCAGATAAAATTGACTTTCAACCCAAGGACATCAAAGAGACTCTGAGGGACACTTCTTGCTGGTCAAAGGAAAAATACAACAAGAAGAACTCTCAATCCTGAACATCTATGCTCCAAATGCAAGGGCACCCTTTTTCGTAAAAGAAACTTTATTAAATCTCAAAGCACACATTGCACCTGACACAATAATTGTGGGTGACTTCAACACTGCACTTTCCTCAATAGACCGATCAGGAAAAAAGAAACTAAACAGGGACACAATGAAACTAATTGAAGCTTTGGAACAATTAGATTTAACATATATATATATATATATATATATATATATATATATATATATATATATATATATATATATATATATATAACATTCTATCCTAAAGCAAAAGAATATACCTTTTTTTTCAGCACCTCATGGTACCTTATCCAAAATAGACCATATAATTAGTCACAAGAAGGCCTCAACAAATATAAGAAGATCAAACTAATCCCATGCCTCCTACCAGATCACTGTGGAGTAAAAGTGGTATTTATAGCAACAAAAACAACAGAAAACCCACATACACGTGGAAACTGAACAATATTGTACTCAAAGATACCTTGGTAAAGGAAGAAATAAAGAAAGAAATTAAAGACTTTTTAGAACACAATGAAAATGAAGACACAACATTCCCAAATCTCTGGGACACAATGAAAGCAGTGCTAAGAGGAAAACTCATAGCCCTGAGTGCCTCCAAAAAGTAAATGGAGAGAGCATACACTAGCAGCTTAACGACACACCTGAATGTCCTGGAACAAAAAGAAGCCAATTCACCCAGGAGGATTAGAAGACAGGAAATCATCAAACTCAGGGCTGAAGTCAATCAATTGGAAACAAAGAGAACCATACAAAGAATTAACAAATCCAGGAGCTGGTTCTTTGAGAAAATCAACAAGATAGATAAACCCTTAGCCAGACTGACAAAAGGGCACAGAGAAAGTATCCAAATTAACAAACTTAGAAATGAAAAGGGAGATATAACAACAGAAAATTAGGAAATCCAAAAAATCATCAGATCCTACAACAAGAGCCTGTACTCAAGACAACTGGAGAATCTGGAGGAAATGGACAATTTCCTTGACAGATAACAAATACCAAAATTAAATCAGGACCAAATAGATCATCTAAACAGTCCCATAATGCCTAAAGAAATAGAAGGAGTCATAGAAAGTCTTCCAACCAAAAAAAGCACAGGACCAGATGATTTCAGTGCAGAATTCTATCAGACCTTCAAAGAAGAGTTAACACCAATACTCTTCAAACTATTCCACAAAATAGAAACAGAAGGAACACTACCCAATTCCTTCTACGAAGTCACAATTAAGCTGATACCAAAACCACACAAAGATCAAAAAAAGAAAGAGAAATTCAGAACAATTTCCCTTATGAACATCGATGCAAAAATACTCAATAAAATTCTTGCCAACCGAATCCAAGAACACATCAAAACGATCATCCACCACGATCAAGTAGGCTCTAACCCGGTAATGCAGGGTTGGTTCAATATATGGAAATCCATCAATGTAATACACTACATAAACAAACTCAAAGAAAAAAAAACACATGGTCATTTCATTGGATGCTGAAAAAGCATTTGACAAAATTCAGCATCCTTTCATGCTTAAAGTCTTGGAAAGAACAGGAATTCAAGGTCCATACCTCATCATAGTAAAAGCAATATACAGCAAACCGATAGCCAGCATCAAACTAAATGGAGAGAAACTTGAAGCAATCCCACTAAAATCAGGGACTAGACAGGGCTGCCCCCTTTCTCCTTATCTTTTCAATATTGTACTTGAGGTACTAGCTTCAGCAATTCGACAGCATAAAGAGGTCAAAGGGATACAAATTGGAAAGGAAGAAGTCAAACTATCATTATTTGCAGATGACATGATAGTCTACCTAAGTGACCCAAAAAAATCCACTAGAGAACTCCTACAGCTGATAAACAACTTCAGCAAAGTGGCAGGTTATAAAATCAACTCAAGCAAATCAGTTGCCTTCCTATACTCAAAGGATAAGCAGGCTGAGAAAGAAATTAGGGAAATGACCTTCTTCACAATAGCCACAAACAGTATAAAGTATCTTGGGGTGACTCTTACCAAACAGATGAAAGATCTTTATAACAAGAACTTCAAGACTCTGAAGAAGGAAATGGAAGAAGACCTCAAAAAATCGGAAAAACTCCCATGTGCATGGATCGGTAGAATCTATATAGTTTAAATGGCCATTTTGCCAAAAGCAATATACAGATTCAATGCAATACCCATCAAAATCCCAACTCAATTCTTCACAGAGTTAGAAAGAGCAATTATCAAATTCATCTGGAATAACAAAAAACCCAGGATAACTAAAACTATTCTCAGCAACAAAAGAAAGTCTGTGGGAATCAATATCTCTGACCTCAAGCAATACTACAGAGCAATAGTGTTAAAAACTGCATGGTATTGGTACAGTGACAGGCATGAGGATCAATGGAACAGGATTGAAGATTCAGAAATGAACCCACACACCTATGGCCACTTGATCCTCGACAAAGAGGCTGAAAACATCCAATGGAAAAAAGATAGCCTTTTCAACAAATGGTGCTGGTTCAACTGGAGGTCAGCATGCAGAAGAGTGCGAATTGATCCATCCTTGTCAACTTGTACTAAGCTCAAATCCAAATGGATCAAGGACCTCCACATAAAGCCAGACACTCTGAAGCTAATAGAAAAGAAACTGGGGAAGACCCTTGAGGACATCGGTACAGGGAGAAAGTTTCTGCACAGAACACCAATAGCGTAAGCTCTAAGAGCAAGAATTGACAAATGGGACCTCATAAAATTACAAAGTTTCTGTAAGGCAAAGGACACCATCAAGAGGACAAATCGGCAACCAACAAATTGGGAAAAGATCTTCACCAATCCTACATCAGATAGAAGGCTAATATCCAATATATTTAAAGAACTCAAGAAGTTAGACTCCAGAAAACCAAACAACCCTATTAAAAAATGGGGTTCAGAGTTAAACAAAGAATTCTCACTTGAAGAACTTCAGATGGCGGAGAAACATCTTTAAAAATGCTCAAATTCATTAGTCATTAGGGAAATGCAAATCAAAACAACCCTGAGATTTCACCTTACACCATTCAGAATGGCTAAGATTAAAAATTCAGGAGACAGCAGGTGTTGGTAAGGGTGTGGAGAAAGAGGAACACTCCTCCACTGCTGGTGGGGTTGTAAATTGGTACAACCACTCTCGAAATCAGTCTGGCGGTTCCTCTGAAAACTGGGCACCTCACTTCCAGAAGATCCTGCTATACCACTCCTGGGCATATACCCAGATGATTTCCCACCATGTAATAAGGATACATGTTCTTCTATGTTCATAGCAGCCCTATTTTTAATTGCCAGATGTTGGAAAGAACCCAGGTATCCCTCAACAGAAGCGTGGATGCAAAAAAATGTGGCATATCTACCCAATGGCGTACTATTCAGCCATTAGAAACAATTAATTTATGAAATTCTTAGGCAAATGGATGGAGCTAGAGAACATCATACTAAGTGAGGTAATCCAGACTCAAAAGGTGAATCATGGTATGCACTCACTAATAAGTGGTTATTAACCTAGAAATCTGGAATACTCAAAACATAATCCACACATCAAATGAGGTACATAATGAACGGAGGAGTGGCGTCTTGTACTGTAAATACTCAGTGAAGCAGTATAGAGCAAAATCAGAACAGGGAAGTGGGAAGGGTTGGGTGGGAAAACAGAGGGAGGGAAGGGGACTGATGGGACTTTTGAGGAGTGGGGGTCCAGAAAAGGGGAAATCATTTGAAATGTAAATAAATATATCAAAAATTTAAAAAACAAACAATCAAAAAAGAATTGACAAATGGGATTTTATAAAATTACAAAGTTTCTGTAAGGCAAAGGACACAGTCAATAGGATAAAACAGAAACCAACAAATTGGGAGATCTTTACCAACCCTACATCTGACAGAGTGCTAATATCCAATATATACAAGAACTCAAGACTTTAGACTCTAGAGAACCAAATAACCCTATTAAAAATGGGGTACAGAACTAAACAAAGGATTTTCAACTGAAGAATACTGAATGGATGAGAAGCACCTAAAGAAATGTTTAACATCCTTAGTCATCAGGGAAATGCAAATCAAAACAACCTTACGATTTTACCTCACACCAGTCAGAATAAAGACTAAGATAAAACACTCAGGAGACAGCTGGTGGTAGAGAGGTCCTGGAGAAAAAGGAACATTCTTCCACTGTTGGTGAGATTACCTGCTGGTACAGCCACTCTGGAAATCAATTTGGTGGTTCCTCAGAAAACTGAGCATAATCCTACTGGAGGACCCTGCTATACCACTCTTGGGCATATGCCCAGAGGAATCTCCATCATGCAATAAGGGCTCATGTTCCTCTATCTTCATAGTAGCCCTATTTACAATAGCCAGAAACTGGAAATTACCCAGATGTCCCTCAAAGGAGGAAAGGAAAGGATACAGAAAATGTGCTACATTTACACAATAGAATACTACTCAGCTATTAAAAACAGTGAATTTATGAAATTCTTAAGCAAATGGATGAAAATAGAAAATATCCTGAGTGAAGTAATCCAATCACCAAAGCACACACATGGTATGTTCTCACTGAAAAATGGATATTAGACCAGAAATCTGGAATACCCAAGACACAATTCAAAAACCAAATGAATCTCAAGAAGAAAGAACAAAGTATGGATATTCTGGTCCTTTTTAGAAGGAGTACAAAATACACACATAAGAGATACAGTGACATAATGTGGAGCAGAGACTGAGGGAAAGACCATACAAACACTGCCACCCCCTAGGGATCCATCCCATATATGGCTATAAAACCGAGACACTAGTGGTTATGTCAACAAGGGCTTGCTAATGAGAGCCTGATATAGCTGCCACCTGGGAAGCTCTGCCAGTGCATGACAAATACTGAGAGGGATATTATCAGATAACCATTGAAGTGAGCACAGGGTTCCCATTGGAGGAGCTAGAGAAATGACCCAAGGAGCTGAAGACAGTTGCAGCACCTTAGGAGGAACAGTAAGAACCATCCAGAATCCTCAGAGCTCCCAGGGATAAAATCAAGAACCAAAGGGTACACATAGAGGGATCCATAGCTCCATATGCATATGCAGCAGAGGATGCCCTTGTTGGACACCAAAAGGAGGAGAGGCCCTTGGACATGAGAAACCTAAATGCCTCAGTATATGGGAATGCCTGAACAGGGAAGTGGGAAAGGGTGGATTGATGAGCAGGGGGAGCATTGATGGGCTAGAGTATTTTTGGGTTGAGGGGACCAGGAAAGGGGTCAACATTTGAATTGTGAATAAATAATTATCTAATAAAAATTTGTCTATCATACAATTTATATACTGAGGAATATGTCTGGAGAGATATAATGATTCTGAGCATTAGCTCTTTTTTAAGCAGATGTAGATTCAAGTCAAAACACTCACTTGATATCTAGCTTTTGAGAACTCCAATGCAAAAATTATGTTTAAACCACTCTTTCTGCCTATGAGTGAAGGAATTCCTGCCACTGTCAAATCAGATAAGCAAATTGCAAAGAAGCCATTAGGAAATTGAATTCTTTGTCCTGGATCAGAATGAGGTAGTTTGATCTCATTCACTGTATTCCCATCAAATTTAAGCATAGTTGAGGTTGGGGAAAAAAATCTTCACTGATGCAATACTCTCCCTGGTACATAATAATGTATAGTTGTGTAGAAACTCAACTAAGGATACATATTATTTCTTAACAGAAGATGAGTTTTTGAGATAGTTTACCTGTACTATCTTAAGAGGTGTAGAAAGGATCTGGTATGTTCATGGTCCTACAGATAATATGTTCGTTGTTTGTGATATGAGCCAATTGGTTGTTAGTTTGGTGAGCTTCTAGGTATAGAGATAATGTAAGGGTCACACATAACATCTATTCTATCTTTTTCTTCCTGCAAGATTTATGTTACCCCGTCCAGTTTCTTCCTCTATGACTTATTTCTGTCTCATACCTTAGTTATCAGTTATTCAATGGCTTACTTTGCTTTTTTTTATTAGATATATACTTATGTTTCAAATGTTGTCCCCTTTCCTGGTCCCCGCCTCCCCAGAAAATCCTATTAGCCATCTCCCCTGTCCTAATCAACCCTTCCCCACTTGCCTGTCCTGGTATTCCTCTTCACTACATCATCAAGTCTTGCCAGGACCAAGGACCTCTCCTCCATTTGGTGTTTAACAAGACCACCCTCTGCTGCATGTGAGTCTGGAAGCATGGGTAACTGCATGTGTACTCTTTGATTGATGATTTTGCCCCTGAGAGCTTTGGAAGTACTGAGTAACTCATATTGTTGTTCCTCATCTGGCACAGCACACTCCATCAGCTCCTTGGGTCATTTCTCTATCTCCCTCATTGGGGATCCTGTGCTCAGTTCAATGGCTGGTTGAGAGTGTTCCCCTCAGTATTTTTCATGCACTAGCATAGCCTCCCAGGTGATAGTTATATCTGGCTCAAGTCAGACAACACTCATGAGTAACCACAATAGAGTCTGAGTTTTGTAACTGTATATAGGATGGATACCTGGGTGGGGTAGTCTCTGGATGGTCTTTTCCTCAGACTGCTCTACCCTTTGTCTCTGTATATTCTTCTGTGAGTATTTTGTTCTCCTTTCTACAAAGGCCACAAGCATCCATACTCTTTTCTTCCTTCTTCTTGTGCATCCATTGATATGTGAAATGTGTCTTGGGTACTTCATGTTTCTGAGCTAATATCCACTTATCAGTGAGTACATACCATGGGTGTTCTTTTATGATTGGTTTACCTCACCCAGGATGATATTTTCCAGTTCCATCCATTTGCCTAAGAATTTCATGAATTCATTGTTTTTAATGACTAAATAGTACTCTGTTGTATATATACTACATTTTCCATATCCATTCCTTCATTGAAGGACATCTGGGTTCTTTCCAGCTCCTGGGTATTATAAATATGGCTGCTATGAACATGTATCCTTAGTGGAGCATGTGTCTTTATTACATGCTGGAGAATCTTCTGGGTGTATGCCCAGGAGTAGTACATCAGGATCCTTTCATAGTATTATGCCCAGTTTTCTGAGGAACTGGCAAACTGATTTCCAAATGGTTGTTACAGCTTGCAATACCAGCAGCAGTGGAGAGGTGTTCCTTTTTCTCCACAACCTCTCTAGCACCTGCTGTCTCCTGAGAGTTTTATCTTAGTCATTCTTTCCGGTGTGAGATGAAATCTTAGGATTGTTTTTATTTACATTTATCTGACAACTAAGGATGTTGAATATTTCTTTAGGTGCTTCTCTGCCATACAATATTCCTCAGATGAAAATTCTATGTTAGCTACACACCCCATTTTTAATAGGCTTATTTGTTTCCCTAGAGTCTAACTTATTGACTTCTTTGCATATGTTGGATATTAGCCCTCTCTAAGATGTAGGGTTTGGAATGATCTTTTCCCAGTTTTTTGGTTTTCATTTTGTCCTATTGATAGTGTCCTTTTCCTTACAGAAACTTAATCAAACACACTGAAACTAATAGAAAAGAAACTGTTGTAGATCCTTGAACACATAGTCACAGGGGTAAATTTCCTGAACAGAAAACCACTAGCTTATGCCCTAAGATCAAGAATTGACAAATGGGACTTCATAAAATGGCTTACTTTTCTATTGCTGTGATAGGATATCAGAGCCAAGGCAATGTATCAATAAAAGATTTTAACTGTGAACCTATCAGTTCCAGAAGATTAATCCAGGAGTAACATGGTGGGAAGCATAGTAGCAGGCACAGAAAACCAAATAACCCTGTTAAAAAAGGGGTACAGAGTTAAACAAAGATTTTTCACCTGAAGAATTTCAGATGGCTGAGAAGCATCTTAAAAAATGCTCAACTTCATTAGTCATTAGGGAAATGCAAATCAAAACAACCCTGAGATTTCACCTTACATCAGCTAGAATGGCTAAGATTAAAAATTCAGGAGACAGCAGGTGTTGGCGAGGATGTGGAGAAAGAGGAACACTCCTCCACTGCTAGTGGGGTTACAAATTTGTACAACCATTATGGAAATCAGTCTGGCGGTTCCTCAGAAAACTAGGCACCTCACTTCCAGAAGATCCTGCTATATCACTCCTGGGCATATACCCAGAGGATTCTCCAGCATGTAATAAGGATACATGCTCCACTATGTTCATATCAGCCGTATTTATAATAGCCAGAAGCTGGAAAGAACCCAGTTATACCTCAACAGAAGAATGGATGCAAAAAATGTGGTATATGTATACAATGGAGTACTATTCAGCCATTAGAAACAATGAATTCATGAAATTCTTAGGCAAATGGATGGAGCTGGAGAACATCATACTAAGTGAGGTAACCCAGTCTCAGAAGATCAATCATGGTATTCACTCACTAATAAGTGGATATTAGCCTAGAAAACTGGAATAACCAAAACATAGTCAACTCATCAAATGAGGTACAAGAAGTATGGAGGGGTGGCCCCTTGTTCTGGAAAGACTCAGTGTAGCAGTATAGGCTAAAACCAGAACAGGGAAGTGGGAAGGGGTGGGTGGGAGAACAGGGAGAGGGAAGGGGGCTTATGGGACTTTCGGACAGTGGAGGGCCTGAAAAAGGGAAATCATTTGAAATGTAAATAACAAATATTAGAATAAAAAAAGAAAAAAAACAAAACAGAACAAACCACCATGCTACTCTAAGATTCAAGATTGACTATTTAATTTTGTAGAAAATGAAGTGAGCTCCAGTCTATCATATGATAGCTGCAGTTGGTGGGGCAGCCCGAGTAGTGAGGCTACTTCTCCACTGTTTAAATAATTCATCATTTTCAAAACTATATCTTTAAAATATAACTGATGCTCATTTGACTCTTTAAGATTCTTTCCTCTATACCATATCCTACTACCACCCAATATTCCGCAGCTTCAAGGACACACATTTTCCATTGCTGAATATATACAATAAGAGGAAGGAACAAATTCATAGTAATGAATTTGAGAGATGTACTTTCAGGAGATTCAGCCCTGAGTATAGTTACTAAGGTGTGTTCACATAGGTGTTATGATAATTAATATTCTTTTTATGTTCACAGAAACCCTGAAGGAAAGGTTATGGCAAGCTAGTAAGTTTTCGGGAGCTGCCCCTCAATTTTGCATGGTTCCAGTGGTAATTTTTTTTGAGAAGATGGACACCAAAATCCTTGTCCCAGGACTGATTTACACAGTAGATAATATATCTTTCCTGTCACTGTTACCTAACTTAATGTTTCCTGGAATCAGCACCCTCTAATGGGCCAATATCCTGCAGATTAGTTTGGAGATATATTTTCATATAATAATGCTGTTTTGATGAATGCATGACTTCATGAAAGTCTTATTTTATCAAAATAATCTTAAGAAGATATTTAAAGGTGAAAGTTTTAACTTTTTTTCCAGAAAGATATGTTTGTTTCAAGAATATAATATGCTACTTTCTCATATTTTTGTTATAAAGTTTTCATAATAAGGAAGACACTGATCATTCATAATTTCACTAAGAAGAGAAAAGGGTTTGGGACAAATTTGTGATCAAGGAAAAATAATCATTCTAAGTCATGCCCAAAGATGAAGTGATAGGTTTGCACTAAGATAGTGCAAGGTCATATGAAGCTGTTGCTTTGAACTTAGGATGAGCTTATAGAATCATGCACTGCTTTGAACTTGCTTTCAACATCTTTCTGTAACTCTGCTTTTGCGTATCATTTTATCTAAGAAGGTATATAAAGGCTGAGTTAAAAAATAATTGTGGCTGTTGAGGCTCTGCTCTATCAGTCAAATATGCATACATGTAAATATATACATATGTACATGTTTATATGTATATATATATGTGTGTTTGTCTATATGTATGTATGAATTATGTACATGTGGATAAATGAATGTATGTATGTATGTATGTATGTATATACCAATGTATATAATTATGCATGTGCATTTTTTAAATTGATGAAGCTGGTGGTTGGGACCAGCCCAATGTGTGCATGTGTGTGTGTGTGTATGCATGAATTTCTCATCATCTTATTTATTTTTCTCTGGCTCACGAAGAGTTAAGTTAAATGGTAAAAAATCCACATAATTATGTTTCTTTTCCTAATCACTGCTGTCAGTAGGAGTCAAAATTGATCAGCTCTGGCTCCCAGAACAGTGAGAGTATTAATAGCCAGAGGTCTTCAGTCTCCTGGTCTGCCTATTTGTGCCCCACTTTAGAAACTGAATGCCTGTGTATTTTCCTGGTAGTGGATGATCAAGGTATCATATGTTTGTGATCCAGACTCTGAATTTCATTGTATATCATTAATTAATGTCTACTGTGCCTGGATTTGGACTTTATTTCACATCAAAAATGTTGAAGAAATAAAGCAAAGAGGTAGCTAGCTTGTAATTAATAGTTTTGGCATACAATTATGAAAGGAGTTTGGAAAAATTTTCAAGTTCTAGGGTTGTGTTATTCTGAACAAGCTTCGTTTTAGATGGAAGATTAGACTTGAAAATATGCACTGACACTATACTTAAGCACACCAATATGCTTTCATAGAACAAGTGGTTGTTGATGGCTTTTTCTCAATTTTTAATTGAGAAATTGATTTTCAGATAATATATTCTGTTCCCTGTTTCTCTTTTCCCAACTCCTCCCACATCCTTCTTATTTCCACATTCTCTCAACTTTGAATATTTTTCTTTTGTTTGTTTGAAAAAAATAATCAAACAGACAAATAAGAAAACAATAACAAGAGCAAAGGATAGAAGAAATGAAAATAGCATGCATACACACATAAAATACCCAAACCATAAGTACAAAAAACATAATATACAGGTAAAGGAACAATAAGACAAAATGCCTCCAAATATTATATTCAGTTAACTAGATTGAATATTATCTATGAAAGTATGATCCCAACATAGTTGAGATTATTAAGCTGTAACAGGACAAAATATTAGTAATACCTTCTAGGTTTTAATTGAAAAAGTAATTTTCATATAATGTATTATAATCATGGCTTTTCCTCAATAATTTCTTTTCAAGTCCCACTCAGTTCCTCACTCATTCAACACTTTGTCCTTTTTTCTCCCTATTTTTCTTTCAAAAGCAAACAAAAAGCAGAATGAAAAAGTAACAATAAACACACACACACAGCATAAAAACACTAGAATAGAAAACATAATAAATAGGCAAAAGACCAGTAAAACAAACATGTCTACAAAAAGGAAAAAAAATTAAAAAATTGAAAAGCTCTTATTAATGACCACATGTGATGTCCAATCACTTGCTTCTGAGGCCTTTCTTCATAATCTAGATTTGGTCTGGATTTGCCATTTACCTTACACACTTCTGGAGGACCTTGCTATACCACTCTGCCCTTAATTGTCAGTAGTACATTATTCTATTGTCTTTCATGATCTTCTCTCATTGAGCAGTTCTATAAAAAAAAACATGTTAGAAAATAATAGATTATTGATTAACTTTATTACAGAAATCTCCAACAGATTTTTTTTTATTTTTTATATTCTTTATTTACATTTCAAATGATTTCCCCTTTCTCCGCTACCCCCTCCCCATATGTCCCATAAGCCCTCTTCTCTCCACTCATTCCCCAATGATCCCCCTCCCATTTCTCTGTCCTGATACTCCCTACAATGCTGGATCAAGCCTTTTCAGGACCAGGACCCTCTCCTTACTTCTTCATAGGGATCATTTGATATGCTAATTGCATCTTGAGTATTCAGAGCTTCTGGGCTAATTCATATCCACTTGTCAGTGATTGCATTCCATGTGTATTCTTTTGTGATTGGGTTACCTCACTTAGGATGACATTTTCCTGTTCCAACTATTTCCTAAAAGATCATGAATTCATAGTTTTAAATTACTGACTAGTATTCCATTCTGTAAATATACCACATTTTCTGTATCCATTCCTCCTTTGAGGGACATCTGGCTTCTTTCCAGATTCTGGCTATTATAAAGAAGGCTACTATGAACATAGTGGAGCATGTTTCCTTATTGCATGCTGGGGAATCCTCTCGGTGTATGCCCAGGAGTGGTATAGCAAGGTCCTCCAGAAGTGTCATGCCCAATCTTCTGAGGAACTGCCAGACTGATTTCCAGAGTGGTTGTACCATCTTAAAATACCACCACCAGTGGAGGAGTGTTCCTCTTTCTCTGCATTCTCCCAAACACCTACTGTCTTCTGTGTTTTTAATCTTAGCCATTCTGACTGGTGTGAGGTGAAATCTCAGGATTGTTTTGATTTGCATTTCCCTAATGACTAATGATGTTGAACATTTCTTAAGGTGCTTCTCAGACTCTGAATTTCTTCAGGTGATAATTCTTTGTTTAGCCCTGTACCCCATTTTTAATAAGGTTATTTGGTTCTCTGGGGTCTACCTTCTGGAGTTCTTTGTTTATATTGGATAAAAGCTCTGTGTCAGATGTAGGGTTGGTGAAGATCTTTTCCCAATTTTTTTGGTTACTGTTTTTTCCTTTTGACAATGTCCTTTGCCTTACAGAAACTTTGTAATTTTATGAGGTCCCATTTGTCAATTCTTGATTTTAGAGCATAAGCTATTGGTGTTCTGTTCAGGAACTTTTCTCCTGTGCCCATATCCTCAATGGTCTTCCCCAGTTTCTTTTCTATTAGTTTCAGTGTGTCTGGTTTTATGTGGAGGTCCTTGATCCACTTCTCATCTCCTTTGTTGAAAATCAGGTGACCATAGTTGTGTAGGTTCATTTCTGTGACTTCAATCCTATTCCATTATTCCACTTGCCTGTCACTGTGCCAATACCATGCAGTTTTTTTAACACTATTGCTCTGTAGTATTGCTTGAGGTCTGTGATACTTATTCCCCCAGAGGTTCTTTTACTGTTGAGAATAGTTTTAGCTATCCTTGGTTTTTTATTACTCCAGATGAATTTGAGAATTGCTTTTTCTAACTCTATGAAGAACTGAGTTGGGATTTTGATGGGGATCACATTGAATTTGTAGATTCCTTTTGGCAAGATGGCCATTTTAACTATATTAATCCTGCCAATCCACAAGCATGGAAGATTTTTCAATTTCTGAGGTCTTTTTCGATTTCCTTCTTCAGAGACCTGAAGTTCTTGTCATACAGATCTTTTATTTGTTTGATTCGAGTCACTACAAGATAGAAAATAAAACTCATAAGAATATTCCTATATTAAAATAAAGGAGAGCTTTAAAGATTTACAAATATTAAAGCCACTTATCCATTTTTGGTTTACTGTGTGCCTTTATAAAGAACCTTGATTGTAACTTTCAAGTGCCCTCATCAATAGTACCTCAAGGAGTCTTCTTTCAACCTATATTATAAAATTTCCTAAGTTTGTGAATTTTGTATCTGACAATGGATGTCTGAAGAGAAAAATTTAATATCCAAAATCATCTTCACTCTCAAGATAAGGTATATTTTTCAGAACTGAAGCCCATTTTTGCAAAAATTGGGAAAATCATACTCTCAGGAACCAAATAATATAAGAATGTGTTTCTCATTAGAGCCATTTATACAAGGCTAAGTTCAATTTCCATAATTTAAGGTGTATTTCCTACCAATTGCTTCACTCTCTGAGACTCTAATGCAAACACACAATAGATAATCAGCATTTTACATTTTTGCTATAGGTTTCATATGATTCCACATTGTATAGCAAGATTCTTTTATATACTGTCCTATTTTTGTTCAGTATGTTTTTAGAAAATAACGTTTTTGTATATTATTACTGACATTTGTATATCACCTGTCAATAAAAAGTATGGCTTATGGAAAATGATAGAATTGAACGTAGACATTCTGTAGGCAGAAGGGATTCTGGCATAAAGCCAGGCATAGCACTTGTGTTGGGGGGTGGTATCACACTGGAACACGAGAAAGGAAAAACACAAGACAGGTGTGCAGAGGTAAGCAGCCACATAGCAGAATGCAGGTTAGAATAAATGGGATATTAAATTATGAGCTAGTTGTTGAATAGCAAAGCTTATGGCTTAATTCTATATAAATATATTTGAGTACCAGAGTCATTATTTCTGAGAACAGATCTAAGGAAAGAAAGCAATTTTGGGTTAATTATTCCCACTGTATTTTTGTGCCGAGTGTCCTCCTACACCTCCTACTCAAACTTCTTTATATCTGCACACACAGAGTGATCCAATCTAAACAGATGTATTAGCCCCAGTCAACTCAGTCTCCCTTTATCTGTAATACTCTGCATGCCTTCCTTTATTTCAGACATTGCTGTTTTTGAAGATTACATACCTTTTATTCTTGCTATCCCTCTCACTTTGGACACAAAACTGAAAATTGGAAGATACCATAAAGAATATATTGGCTAGACGTTAGAGTTCTACCACACAGACCTAGCATGAACACATCCTGTCTATTAGACATTAGTTGAAAATAATTTTGAGTCAAACACTTGTCCAAATGAGAGGCATATCATATAAGGCATGGTAACCCAATCTCTTTGAAATGTTCATTTTGGTCATTGGTTAAGAAAGTATTTGCCAAACCTTTCTGGTGAAGACTTACTTTCTCCCTTTAAATAAACAAGGAATTATGTAAAAGTCCTTGATATTTTATTACATTTCCATTACTGTTTAAAATATTATTCTAAGTCAAGATGGCTATGTTCAGTAAATTAATATGCTATGGTAATTATTGTGTTATTCAAACTATTCAGGCTTGACCAACATATGTCTCCTCCAAATCAGCTTTTATTTGTGATGCTCTAGATCCTTAATGCTTGAAGAATTTCTTAGTTGATAATTCAAGATTCAGAAATTGATATTCCTCACAAAATTGAGTGATATCTCTTCAATTCGTGGATTTTAGAATTTTTGGATGACTAAGCAAGTGCTTTTATCTATGCTAATGGACATTGTTGAGCAATAAAATTATAGCCACACAAATCCAGAGGAGCATGTTCATATTTCTAGTAAAAAAAAAAAAATGTGAGTTTAAATGATAAATACCTCTAAAGCTATTTTAAGAACTCCTATTTTATTTATATATTTTCTTTCAACTGGCTCTCCTAACATTGATATCAAGGCTCTTATATTCATTCATTCATTCTTTCACTCACTCATTGTATCAGTCTCGATCAAATCTATCACAATTTATTTTTATATCCTACACATCTTCATATGTACACATACAGAACCTCCATGTTCTGCTTTTGAGGAATACTGCTCACAGTTTTAGAGTAACTCATATGTAGAAGGAAACTACTTTTGTTGATCTTATCCTTTTCATTTCTCTTGCTTAGATAGTCTCAGTCCATAGAAACAAAACTTTTACTGTGGAAGGTCACTTTGAACTTTATTATGGTTATAACTCTCTGTGAAGAGTTTCTACTATTTTTCTTGAATGTTCCTTTATTCACACTCCTTATGCTCCACTGTACTAAACAGATAAATTGGAAAGTTTGTTTTCTAGGATAAATAAACAATCCAGTTATGACAAACCTTTGCAACATTAGCAAATATAGCAGATTCCAATGCTTGAATGAACTCATGTTACCAAAAGAACTTCCACATCTGTAGAGAATGCGTTATTTTGATGATGATAATAATAATAATAACAAAAAATAAGAATATTATATATAATAATCTATATTCTCTAGGAATACTAGAGAGAGTTGCATGGAATTTTAAGCAGATATGGGAAGGAGATCCAGCTTCCTCACATGAGAATAGAGGAAAACCTTACTTTGCCAACCCACAATGAAAGAAATTCTAAACTGATTAAAGTACATTTTTAGCTGCAGATCACAGGTTCAAGATTGTAGAGGATGCTCTCTAAAAATTTCCCAGTCGCATATTTGTTGTGTTTCTAAACTCAAGTGTCTAAGGTATAATTGTATTGACCCAATAACCATAATCTCTGGCTGCATTTTTGGAGGAAAATGTTATCACGCACTACTTCATCGTTCAGCACATTAGCAACAATATATCTTGGTTCCAGCTTAAATCAGGGAAAGCTCCTAAGTTTCTGTACTATGATGCATCAAAGAAGTATAGTGTAACATCAAGGTTGACTGGAAGTGTGTAAGGAACTGAGTGTGAGAATTCACACTCAACATCAATAGTGTGCAGTATGAAGATTTTGCACACTATTACTGTGACCAGTTTGATGAGTTTTCTCCTACAAGTTTATAGGTCAAAACGAAACCTTCAAAGGAAGCCAACATTTTTGGTTAAGATGCCCAGCCATTCTTTTCTGTATCTCTATCTGTTGATAGTACTTTTCAGATTCATCCTAGCTTTGAAAGACGTTTTGAGATTTTAGTAGAAGAAGAGGCTATGGCATCTCCTTCACCTTGTTAATTCTATGCTTTGGCAGCAAAATATTCTCTCATTTTGATATTTTTTTTTTAATTTAAAAAACTGTTCACATATTAAGACTGCTTTCAGTATCAACAAAGTCATTTTGGAATTACCCCAGGCCATGCCATTGTTTGTTTTTTTTTTTTAATTTTTTTATTCGATATACTTTATGTACATTTCAAATGATTTCAGCTTATCTAGCCCCTCCACTTCCCGAAAGTCCCGTAAGACCCCTTCTCTTCCACTGTCCTCCCTCCGACCCCTTCCCACTTCCCCGTTCTGGTTTTGCTGAATACTGCTTCACTGAGTCTTTCCGGAACGAGGGGCCACTCCTCCTTTCTTCTTGTACCTCATTTGATGTGTGGATTATGTTTTGGGGATTCCAGTTTTCTAGATTAATATCCACTTATTAGCGAGTGCATACCCTGATTCACCTTTTGAGTCTGGGTTACCTCACTTAGTATGATGTTCTCTAGCTCCATCCATTTGCCTAAGAATTTCATGAATTCATTGTTTCTAATGGCTGAATAGTTCTCCATTGGGTAGATATACCACATTTTTTGCATCCACTCTTCTGTTGAGGGATACCTGGGTTCTTTCCAGCATCTGGCAATTATAAATAGGGCTGCTATGAACATAGTAGAGCATGTATCCTTATTACATGGTGGGGAATCCTCTGGGTATATGCCCAAAAGTGGTATAGCAGGATCTTCTGGAAGTGAGGTGCCCAGTTTTCATAGGAACTGCCAGACTGATTTCAAGAGTGGTTGTACCAATTTGCAACCCCACCAGCAGTGGAGGAGTGTTCATCTTTCTCCACACCCTCTCCAACACCTGCTGTCTCCTGAATTTTTAATCTTAGCCATTCTGACTGGTGTAAGATGAAATCTCAGCATTGTTTTGATTTGCATTTCCCTAATGACTAATGAAGTTGAGCATTTTTTATGATGCTTCTCTGCCATCCGAAGTTCTTCAGGTGAGAATTCTTTGTTTAACTCTGTACCCCATTTTTTAATAGGGTTGTTCGGTTTTCTGGAGTCTAACTTCTTGAGTTCTTTATGTATATTGGATATTAGCCCTCTATCTGATGTAGGATTGGTGAAGATCTTTTCCCAATTTGTTGGTTGCAGATTTGTCCTCTTGATGGTGTCCTTTGCCTTACAGAAACTTTGTAATTTTATGAGGTCCCATTTGTCAATTCTTGCTCTTATAGCATACACTATTGGTGTTCTGTGCAGAAACTTTCTCCCTGTACCGATGTCCTCAAGGGTCTTCCCCAGTTTCTTTTCTATTAGCTTCAGAGTGTCTGGCTTTATGTGGAGGTCCTTGATCCATTTGGATTTGAGCTTAGTACAAGGTAACAAGGATGGATCAATTCCCATTCTTCTGCATGCTGACCTCCAGTTGAACCAGCACCATTTGTTGAAAAGGCTATCTTTTTTCCATTGGATGTTTTCAGCCTCTTTGTCGAGGATCAAGTGGCCATAGGTGTGTGGGTTCATTTCTGCATCTTCAATCCTGTTCTATTGATCCTCCTGCCTGTCACTGTACCAATACCATGCAGTTTTTAACACTATTGCTCTGTAGTATTGCTTGAGGTCAGGGATACTGATTCCCCCAGACATTCTTTTGTTGCTGAGAATAGTTTTAGCTATCCTGGCTGGTTTTTTGTTGTTCCAGATGAATTTGATAATTGCTCTTTCTATTTCTGTGAAGAATTGAATTGGGATTTTGATGGGTATTGCAATCTGTATATTGCTTTTGGCAAAATGGCCATTTTAGCTATATTGATTCTACCGATCCATGAGCATGGGAGGTTTTCCCATTTATTGAGGTATTCTTCCATTTCCTTCTTCAGAGTCTTGAAGTTCTTGTTATACAGATCTTTCACATGTTTGGTAAGAGTCACCCCAAGATACTGTTTGTGGCTATTGTGAAGGGGGTCATTTCCCTAATTTCTTTCTCAGCCTGCTTATCCTTTGAGTATAGGAATGCCACTGATTTGCTGGAGTTGATTTTATAACCAGCCACTTTGCTGAAGTTGTTTATCAGCTGTAGGAGCTCTCTAGTGGAGCTTTTTGGTTCACTTCGGTAGACTATCATGTCGTCTGCAAATAATGACAGTTTGACTTCTTCCTTTCCAATTTGTATCCCTTTGATCTCATTATGTTGTCGAATTGCCCGAGCTAGTACCTCAAGTACAATATTGAAAAGATAAGGAGAAAGGGGGCAGCCTTGTCTGGTCCCTGATTTCAGTGGGATTGCTTCAAGTTTCTCTCAATTTAGTTTGATGCTGGCTACCGGTTTGCTCTATATTGCTTTTACTAGGTTTAGGTATGGGCCTTGAATTCCTGTTCTCTCCAAGACTTTAAGCATGAAAGGATGCTGAATTTTTTCAAATGCTTTTTCAGCATCCAATGAAATGACCATGTGGTTTTGTTCTTTGAGTGTGTTTATGTAGTGGATTGCATTGATGGATTTCCATATATTGAACCAACCCTGCATTCCCGGGATAAAGCCTACTTGATCATGGTGGATGATCATTTTGATGTGTTCTTGGATTCGGTTGGCAAGAATTTTATTGAGTATTTTTGCATCGATGTTCATAAGGGAAATTGGTCTGAAATTCTCTTTCTTTGTTGGATCTTTATGTGGCTTTGGTATCAGCGTAAATGTGGCTTCGTTGAAGGAATTGGGTAGTGTTCCTTCTGTTTCTATTTTGTGGAATAATTTGAAGAGTATTGGTGTTAACTCTTCTTTGAAGGTCTGATAGAATTCTGCACTGAAACAATCTGGTCCTGTGCTTTTTTTGGTTGGAAGACTTTCTATGACTCCTTCTATTTCTTTAGGCATTATAGGACTGTTTAGATGGTCTAGTTGGTCCTGATTTAATTTTGGTATTTGGAATTTGTCAAGGAAATTGTCCATTTCCTCCAGATTCTCCAGTTGTGATGAGTACAGTCTCTTGTAGTAGGATCTGATGATTTTTTGGATTTCCTCAGTTTCCGTTGTTATATCTCCCTTTTCATTTCTGAGTTTGTTAATTTGGATACTTTCTCCGTGCCTTTTGGTCAGTCTGGCTAAGGGTTTATCTATCTTGTTGATTTTCTCAAAGAACCAGCTCCTGGTTTTGTTGATTTTTTGTATGGTTCTCTTTGTTTCTACTTGATTGATTTCGGCCCTGAGTTTGATGATTTCCTGCCTTCTACTCCTCCTGGGTGAAATAGCTTCTTTTTGTTCCAGGGCTTTCAGGTATGTCATTAAGCTGGTAATGTATGATCTCTCCATTTTCTTTTTGGAGGCACTCAGGGCTATGAGTTTTCCTCTTAGCACTGCTTTCATTGTGTCTCATAGATTTGGGTATGTTGTGTTTTCATTTTCATTGTGTTCTAAAAAGTCTTTAATTTCTTTCTTTATTTCTTCCTTGACCAAGGTATCATTGAGTACAATATTTTTCATTTTCCACGTGTATGTGGGTTTTCTGTTGTTTTTCTTGCTATTGAAGACCACTTTTACTCCATAGTGATCTGATTGGAGGCATGGGATTAGTTCGATCTTCTTATATTTGTTGAGGTCTGCCTTGTGACCAATTATATGGTCGATTTTGGAGAAGGTACCATGAGGTGCTGAGAAAAAGGTATATTCTTTTGTTTTAGGATAGAATGTTCTATATATATCTGTTAAATCTAATTGGTCCAAAGCTTCAATTAGTTTCATTGTATCCCAGTTTAGTTTCTGTTTTCCTGATCAGTCCATTGAGGAAAGTGCAGTGTTGAAGTCACCCACAATTATTGTTTTAGGTGCAATGTGTGCTTTGAGTTTTAATAAAGTTTCTTTTAAGAAAGTGGGTGCCCTTGCATTTGGAGCATAGTTGTTCAGGATTGAGAGTTCTTCTTGTTGTATTTTTCCTTTGACCAGCAAGAAGTGTCCCTCAGAGTCTCTTTTGATGACTTTGGGTTGAAAGTCAATTTTATCTGATATTAAAATGGCTACTCCAGCTTGTTTCCTGAGACCATTTGCTTGTAAAATTGTCTTCCAGCCTTTTACTCTAAGGTAGTGTTTGTCTTTGACCCTGAGGTGTGTTTCCTGTAAGCAGCAAAATGCAGGGTCCTGTTTATGTATCCAGTCAGTTAGTCTGTGTCTTTTTATTGGGACATTAAGACCATTGATGTTAAGAGATATTAAGGAATAGTGATTGTTACTTCCTATCATGTTTGACGTTAATTTTTATATTTGATTGCTTAACTTCTTTTGGGTTTGATGAAAGGTTACTATCTTGTTTTTTCCAGGGTGAAGTTGCCCTCCTTGTATTGGTGTTTTCCTCCTATTATCTTTTGTAGAGCTGGGTTTGTGGATAGATATTGAGTAAACTTGGTTTTGTCATGAAATATCTTAGTTTATCCATCTACGGTGATTGAGAGTTTTGCTGGATATAGTAGTTTTGGTTGGCATTTGTGTTCTCTTAGAGTCTGCATGAGATCTGCCCAGGACTTTCTAGCCTTCATAGTCTCAGGTGAAAAGTCTGCTGTGATTCTGATAGGTCTTCCTTTATATGTTACTTGGCCTTTTTCTCTTACTGCCTTTAATATTCTTTCTATGTTTAAAGCATTTGGTGTTTTGATTATGTGACGAGAAGTATTTCTGTTCTGGTCCAGTCTGTTTGGAGTTCTGAAGGCTTCTTGTATATTCATGGGCATCTCTCTTTAGGTTAGGGAAGTTTTCTTCCATAATTTTATTGAAGATATTTGCTGGACCTTTAAGTTGTAAATCTTCACTCTCATCAATGCCTATAATCCTTAGGTTTAGTCTTCTCATTGTGTTCTGGATTTCCTGGATATTTTGGGTTACAAGCTTTTTGCATTTTCTTTAACTGTTGAGTCCATGGTTTCTATGGAATCTTCAGCATCTGAGATTCTTTCTTCTATCTCTTGTATTCTGTTGTTGATATTTGCATCTCTGTCCCCTGATTTCTTCCCAAGGCTTTCTATCTCCAAAGTTGTCTCCCTTTGAGTTTTCTTAGTTGTTTCTACTTCTGATTTTAGATCCTGGATGGTTTTGCTTAGCTCCTTCACTTGCTTGTTTGTGCTTTCCTATGATTTTTTAAGAGATTTTTGTGTTTCCTCTTTCATGACTTCAGCCTGTTGACCAAAGTTCTCCTGTATTTCTTTAAGTGTTTTTTGCGTTTCCTCATTGTTTGCTTTTGTAGTCTCCTGGATTTCTTTCAGTGATTTTTGTGTTTCCCTTGCAAGGGCTTCTAACTTTTGACCCATTTTCTCCTGAATTTCTTTAAGTATGTCCTTCATGTGTTTCTGTACCAGCATCATGACCAGTGATTTTAAATCCAAATCTTTTTTTACTGGTGTGATGGGGTATCCAGGACATGTTGGTAGAGGAAAATTGGGTTCAGATGTTGCCATATTGCCTTGATTTCTGTTAGTGACGTTCCTGTGTTTGCCTTTTGCCATCTAGTTCTCACTGGTGTTAGTTGGTCTTGTCAGTGCTGGACTCACCAGTGCAAGCTGCCCCTTCCCAGTTGGCCTCTGGTCCACAGCTTACCTCCTGCACTGCCTGTAGACAGGTTGCTGCTGCCCAGACTGTTCAGATCCCGAAGCAGGCACCCGAAGGCTCCAGCTGGGGCCGGCTGGATTCACTGGAGCACACCGACTTCTCCCTGCTGGCTGCCTGGAAGCCCCTCTAGCCTCTTGCATGACCTGGAGATGTGGTGCCGCCGCCCAGGCTGATCTGGATCCGGAAGCAGAGAGAGTTGAGATGAGGGCTCCCGCCTGAGGCCTTGCCCCAGATTGTGTCTGTGGACCAGATGGAGCCCTTGTGCACCCCCAGGGAGCACCGGTATATGCTGCCAGGACCTCCCCTGTATTCTGATCACTCCGCTGGGCAGCCGATCCCCCCAACCGGGCTGGGTCACACAAAGTTAGCCTGGCCACCCAGGCCCTGAGTCCAGGCAAAAGCCTGGGAGGCCAAGGTCCGAGCAAAGTTCCCCTCGGGCTATGACTGTTAACTGGGTCCCCCAGGTGACCAGGATGGCGGGCGTGCGTGCTTGCGCTCCCGAAAGTGCCGGGAGAGTCTGTTGTGCTAACAACCTCCTGGGCGGGTTGACACACAGATGGCCCACCAAGCCGCCCAGTTCTTGGGGTCAGTACTGGGCCTTTTGGGGCCTAGACCCCGCTTTGTTAGCCTCAGGCTATGCCTGTTACGGCTCTGCCCACCAGAGCTCTCTGTAGTCCTGTAGGCAAAATGGCAGCGCGCTTGCAGGCCAGGGCAAAAAACCTCCTGGCTGGGTTGGCAACCCGATGGCCCCCCGAACAGCCCAGGGCCTGGGTGCAGGCCAACACCCATCGGGCTCAGACCCCCGTGGTGTTGGCCTTGGATTATGTTTGTGTACCTCAGTCTGTTCGATCTCTCTGGAGTCTGAAACCAAGATGGAGTTGAGCCTCTCCTGACTGGCGGGAGGCCTAGTTCTGAAGTGGCTTCCCTGCAGCAAAAGGTGCTGCAAAACCGCAGCTGCTTGCAGCCTGGCTGGTCAGCGAAGGTCAGTGGTCGTGGGCGCAGGGCCTAACTGGACCCTGCGTCGCCTTGGTTCCACTGCTGATGGCCCTTCAGCTGAACATGCCACTGCTGCACAGCCGCTGCTGCCGCCGCCCCATTCTTTCATTTCATTACAATTTTATCTCATTTCTGAATTAATTTCAGTGAAAAATATGCCATGGTACACATGTTAAAGCCAAAGTAATCATGTAGGAAACTGGTTCTTTCTTACAATGGCAGTTTCAGTTTCCTGGAACCAAGTTCTCAGGATCAACAAATGCTTATATCATCTAAGCTACCACACTGGACCACTTTCTAATATTTTTTATTAATTAATTACTTTTTTTTTACTTTCATCCTAAATGTTTTCCTAACCCTGGTCCTACCTCCCAGAGCTCCTCTGCCCTTCTCTTTGCTTCTGCGACTCTCTCCATTTGGAATTACCCCTCTTCCTAGGGCATCAAGTCTCTACAAGTTTAGTCACATCCGCTCCCACTGGGGCAAGACAAGGAAGTCATCTGCTACATATGTGTAGGGGTTCTTGAGCAGCCTTTGTATGCTCTTTGGTTGGTTGCTTAGTCTAAGGGTACTCCCAGGAGTACAGGTTAGTTGACACTGTTGGGCTCCTATTCAGGCTGCCATCCTCTTGAGTTCTATCAATCTTTCCTCCTATTCATCCATAGGGTCCATGATCTCAGTTCAATTGTTGGTTGTCTGGATATACATGTGTCTCCATCAGCTGCTGGTAGAGTCTCTAAGAGGATAGGCATGTTCTGCTCATGTCTTAAATTGCAAAAAAAGCATCAATGAGAGTGTCCCTGTTTGCTCCCAAGTTGGCCTGCCATAAATTGGCTGTCCCTTCTGTATCTGCTGCCTTTTTTGGTCCATGCATTTCCATTAGATAGGAACAATACTTGGTCAGATATTGGAAGGTGCTTGCTCTTCACACCCTTTCCTTGGGGACCTTTCTATCTACTGGAGATGGACTGTTTATGTTCCATCTCTCCACTGCTAGAGATTTTGTCTAAGGTCACCCTCTGGCTTGTCTCTTGGGACTTCTTCGAAAACCTTTTCTTGCCTTTTCTCTGAGGTAATATCTGTCTTTGTTGCTTAGATATGTCTCTTGTTTGCAGCAGAATGGTAAATCTTGTTGACATATTGAGTCTGTTTAGCCTCTGTCTTTTTACTTGGAAATTAAGTCCATTGATATTGAGAGATATTAATGACCCAATGATTGTTATTTCCTGTCATATTGTTCAGCTGGAGAGGTTGTTATATGTGTATGATTCTCTTCTTTTGGGTTTTGTTGTGAGATAATTAATTTCTTGTGTTTTTGTGGGTATATTTACTCTGTATGTGTTGAACTTTTATTTTGAGTATCCTCAGTATGAATGGAGTAGTAGAAAAATAATGTTGAAAATTGATTTTGTTATGGAATACCTTGGTTTTTCCATATATGAAGATTGAGAGTTTATTAGCTAGATCTGTGGTCTATAAGGGTCCGCATGACAGCTGGTGGGTATCTTCTGAATTTTAGAGTCTCTGTTGTATATAATTCTGACAGGTATGTCTTATATATTAATTACCCTATTTCCCTTACATTTTTAATAATATTTTTGTTATATAAAGTTAGTGTTTTATTAATTATGTGTTGGGAGGATTTTCTTTTCTAGTTCAATCTATTTGTTGTTTTTAGGCTTCTTGTTCATTCACACCATGCTTTTCTTTAAGTTAGGGAAGTTTTCAGCTATGATTTGGTTTAAGATATTGCCTGGCCCTTTGAACTGGGACTGTTCACTCTTTTCTATTCATATTATTCTTAGGTTTGTTCTTTTCATTGTATCTAAATTTTTTTGTATTAGGAACTTTTTAACATTTGTATTTTCTTAGACTGCTGTGTCTATGTCTTCTATTGTATCTTCTATACTTGAAATGTTTTCTTATGTCTCTTATATTCTGTTGTATTAGTAGTTCCAGATATCGTCTTTAGGTTTTCCATCTCCAGGATTGTCTTTATTTGTGAATTATTTATTTTTTCTAGTTTCATTTTTAGGTCTTGTATTGTTTTGTTCAGTTCCTTCCCCTGTGTGATTGCATTTTTCTTTATTTCTTTAAGTGATTTATTTGTTTCCTCCTTAAGTACTTTTACATGTCTCCCCTGTTCTCTTCTGTTCCTTTAATTGAATTATCTGTTTCCTCTTTAAATTATCTTCCATCATTTTCATGAGATACAATTTCACATTCAATTCTTGCTATTCAGGTGTGTTAGGGTATCCAGGGCTTGCTATCATAGGAAAACTGAGTTCTAATGGTATCAAATTACACTAGATTATGTTAATTACATTCTCTTGCTTGCATTTTACCATATGGTTATCTCTGGTGTTTAGTGACCTGAGTGTAATGGATTGGAGTAAGCTTCCTCAGAGGCAGGTAGGTGGAGCTTTGCAACCTGGGTTAAAGCACATCTCCTCAGAGGCAGTCAGTGCTGTCTCTGGTTAGAACAGGACTCCTATGTCACTGGTTAGAGAAGTCCTCTTGGGAAAGTGTTGCAGGGTTGGGGAGCAGACATGATAATCTGCCACAGAAGGTGGAATAAGTTCAGACTGGAAAGGCATTGGAGATTTGTCATGGAGGCACTGATCCCATGTCTGCTGGGCTTTGAGGTTGTCCCAGCTGGGGTGTGTATTGGTCAGGGGTCTCACCTGTGACCCTGGTTGGGGCGTACCTCTTGGGATACAGGCAGGGATATGAGGTCACGGGGCTGGCAAATTGCTCTCCTTCAGACTCAGGTGGAGGTGCAGACCAGAAGGGTGATGGATCTTGTTTATTTTCATAATTTTTATTTTTTTAAATTTTCTTTCAGGGGGAAGTTGGAAGGGTGAAGGGCTGATAAGAAGTGGCAATAAGATGAGTGGAATTAAGGTCCATGATGTGAATATCACAAAGAATCAACAAACAGAAAAACAAAATTACAAAGGAACTGTGACTCTTTCCTCTCTCATGTCCTCATAGGCACCCTTCTTGAAACACCCTCTCCCAACATATTATATATGTGTGTTTGTGTGTAAATGCACATAAATATATATGTATATGATGTATATGTATACATGTATGTGAATGCACATCTATATGTGCATGTGTCTGTGTCTGAATCTGTGCATATGTATGTATATCTGAATAAAAGAATATAAATACAACCTGCTGAAACCAAAATATAATGAACGAATCTACATTACCACATCAGTGTCTGTGGATCAAGGAACATCATGGAAGAGAAGGGCAGAAATATTTTAAGGGAACTAATTCCAAAAATTCTGCTGGAAAACAGTCTCCTAAAAATTGCTGCATTTACATTCAGTTGTCTCTCTTCATACCCTACCTTAATTCCCTATGGACTCTGCTGGACCTTGCTTTGGAATCAGAATTTCCCAACTTTATCAGCACTCCCTTCTAGCTCATTCCAATTTCCTGAGTCAGCCACACATACCTAGGATCCCCAGTGGACTGTAAAAGACTGGGACTCAAGGAGACAATTTTCATAGTGCTTCATGAACCCCAGTACAAAATTCTTCCAGTATCCCATCTACATTAGTACATAACAAATATAATATAACTGAATCACAAGATAAGGTCTAAAATTTATTAATTACGATTATGTTTAATGACCAAAAAGAGGTAATAAAAATCCTGTAATTAAATCATTGAAAAGACAAACCAATGGTGAATCAAATAATGCAAAACAGTTTAAGACATAAAGATAGAAATATAATCACTAAAGAAAACCCAAATTGATATGAGTAGAAAGAAAAATTTTAGACTGTTTCAAAAAAAAAACTGATTAGCAGAGTACAAGAAATGTAAGAAAGACTTTAACTAGTTGAAAAAAGTTGAATTAATACCTTAGCTAAAAATGTACAATAATAATAATAATGTAATAATAATAATAAAGTATAAGAAGTCTTAGATACAATGAAAAAGGCAATTTTAAAAATTATAGAAATGGAGGATGAAGAAGAAAGCCCAGGTTGCAGGGATAAAATATAGTTTCAATAAAATCATAAAAGAAAGTTTCCCTAGACTATTGAGTGAGCTGCCTACCAAAATACTAGAAACATTCAGTGCACCAAATAGACAGAACCAAAAACTAATTTCCCCAAGACACATAACAATTATAACACTAAATATGTAGAACAAGGAAATAATATTAAAAGTTACAATAAAAATAAAATATTACAATGAAAGTAAGATATAAAGTTAGAGCCACTTCTTCCACCATAAAAAAAAATTATTGAACAATAATCAGGGTCACAGAATACCCTCACACATATGGCATGTAGTAAAACCTGACAGTGTATTCCATTCACTTTGAATAAGATTTCTGTGCTAATTTATAAGTTATGTGCACCCTTTTTATTTTTTTAATTTTTTCATTCAAAAATAGACTTTTCATACAATTACTTTTGACTACATTTTTTCTCTTGTGAACTTCAATCTATGGTATCTCTTTTCACTGTGGTGGGTAGGATCTGAGGGCGTGTATTTCTCCACACTAAATACGTAGTACCTTATCCTTTGGTTCCTCCATGCTCTTCAGTCATCAAGACATAGACCACAATCTACACAGCTCTTCCAAGATATTAAAACTAGGCAAGTCTCTTTATAAGTGATAGATACATTTATTCCTCTGAGTAATCTCATCATTTTACATATTTCTATGGATAAATATTTTGGATGCTGTGGAAGGTTAATGAGAAGTCCAAGACTTAGATTATACATGGACTATAGAATTATTTGCTTTAAGGCATTGAAATGTGCTGGAAAATGTGCTACTGGAGGATTGTCTAAAGGGCTGATTTAGAGCGATGAGAAATTCACTAACTTCTATTCATTTAATCATGTGTTGTATTTAATAATAACTGTGGGATGTTCTGAGAATGTAGCTTCATGATGGTGGTCAAGGTTGATGTAACCGCCTGAAAGAACCTAGGCAATGTGTCAATCTGTCCATAAAGCAGATATGAGAATAGTGAAGTCAAATATTTCAGGTAATAAGACAGGACATAGACTTCTCTGTTGAGTGCTTCAGGTTTGGGGCAGGTATAGCACACACAGAGACTGTAGTCTATCAGCTGCATTCCTGACCTGGGTCCTAGGTAACAGTGAATTTAATTTAGCTCTATGTAGAGAACAAATTCTGCCTACATAATTACCATATATATTAGTATTCTGTGATACACTTTTATAAAACTGGGAAGTAAATTAACTTTTTTTAATTGAATATAATCTTCATTTACATTTCTTTTTTACATATATTCTTTATTTACATTTCAAATGATTTCCCCTTTCCTTGTTCCCCCCTCCTTGAAGGTCCGATAAGCCCTCTCCCCTCCCCCTGTTCCCCAATCAACCCCCTCCTGCTTCCCTGTCCTGGTATTCCCCTACACTGCTGCATTGAGCCTTTCCAGGGCTAGGGGCCTCTCCTTTCTTTATCTTGGGCATCATTTGATTGAATATGTTTATTGGCATGATTTTATTGCTTAATCAAAGGATGCATATATGGTGCCAATACCCAAAGTATATTCATATTAGTGGATAGACTTAGGGCTAGATGCAAAATTTTGACTCTATTGCAGATAAATACATCTTTGATATATCCCTGAATTGAAACACTATGACTATATATTTCAGAGTCACCCTGGTCATTAAGTTTTCAAATCGATCTCTTGATTAACCTATCCACCTACAACTCTTCTTTGTCCATCATCATCCTCAAGGCATAAGTGGGTGTCAGTCTCACCTTGTAAAATCTCTATCTCCTAAAAAATGCTTGTCCACACATGTGCAACTTTTACCATTCAACTGTTCATTGAAACTTGCACTATGGCTGGACATTACTATGGCTATATCTCCCCATGTATAGCTTCTACATTTACTTCCTTAATTGCTTTTTTCACCACATAGCCGGAATCCTTCTATACTAAATTTAGACTAACATATATGTCCTCTAAATACTTAGAAAAGTTAAGGTGCCCATAGAACATGTAATTCGGGGATTAATTGTTCATTTAAGGACATGACTAATTATTTCTGAGAGAATATGCATATACATTAAATACAATAACTTGTGTTAAAAGGGAGAAGTCAGGTAACATAATTTGAAGACTTACAGAGTTATTGGATATAGATATAATGCTAGATGAATGTAGGAAGGGAACTCATATGCATAGAAAGAGCATGACTCTGGCCCATAAGTGTTCCTGTCTGAAAGAATTGCAGGAATGGAAATGGAGAGTTGCCCGAGGAAAAGAAAGTCCAGTGACTTGCCCAAAGTGGCATCCAGATCAAGGGGAGATCCTAAGGACTCCTATTGCTCCTAGACGTATGGAGTATTCACAAAAAGGGACCTAGCATGACAGTACTCCGGAAAACCCAACAAGCAGCTGACACATATGTAGATATTTGAACCCAACCAATGGACAGGAGCAGCTGACACCTGTTGTTGAATTAGGGAGGCGTGAAAGAGGCTGAGGAAAAGGGTGATCCTGTGGAAGGACCAGCAGTCTCATTTCATCTACACTGCTGAGAACTCTCAAACACTGTACTACCAAACAGACAGCATACATCAGTTGATATGAGGCCCCTAACTCAAATACAACAGAGGACTGACTGCTGGGTCTGTGTTCTTTCAGAGATGATGCAGCTAATTCTCACGAGACTAGAGGCCCAAGGAATTCAGAGGGCAGGTGGGGTGGGGGATGAGGACATCCATGTAGAGACAGGGGTTGGGGAGAATGAATGGGATGTGGAACAGTTGGAGGGTGTATGGGGGAGAAATAAAATATGGAGTGTAAAAAATAAATTAATTATTAAAAAATAAAGAAAGAGGAAACAAAAACCGTGTCATTTTCTGGCTTGATGGAAGAAATTCTTGAGTAGCTGAGCTGTCATAAACAAGTAATGTCAAATTTGGATCCTGAAAACATGGGTTACTTATGTGAAATTGGGTCCTCCTTTACAAACCACATCTTCCAGTATTATTCTATTACACTTCTGGGAATCACCGTGAACAACAAGCTACAAGGTCAGTTTTGGTGCTCAATCCAAGAAGATACATCTACATTAGGTTTTCATACCCGTACTCACTTCTACAAAGAGTACTGTGTAGAAGTGTGTAAAGCTGGAAGTAGTAGTTCTCCTCCTTAGAGAATAGCCCACCAATTGATTATCCAAGATGATAAGAAACCCTGAAAACACACATAAAATAATAAGCACTCATGAATTATATTTAGGAGTGTGTATGTGTTCGCGTGCTTGTATGCAAATACATAAGTGCATAAAAAACAATTAATGGTAAAAGAGACCATGAATTTGAAAGAGAACAGAGATATATTTTGGGATAATATGAAATATGCAAAGAGTAGGGGAAAAGTAACTATAATTCAAGCTCACAAACATAGGGGAAAAACAGAAGAAGCTGCATGGTCACAATAAGGTCTGCACCTAACTTTGAAAGGACAATGAAACCATTTATACACTGCCTAGAACAATGTGATATCTGAAACATCCCAACATGGAGAAAAACAGCACAAGGAAACTCTACACAGAACATGATAGAAATCAAAGTAAATTGTAACTCATAGACTATTAGTGTTGTTTCTTGTTCAAAGAGAAGCACATTCCCTACAAATAAACTTATACTGCATCTCAATTGGATACATAAAGAGCTACAGGTCTATAATAAGCTACTGACTTGATGTTTCCTGCAGCTGTGTCTACCCTTTACTGATTTGCATGTTCCCAAAGCACAGCCCACTGACATGAGGTATTTTTAATAATCAGGTCTCACACTATATTGGAATCAGCCTCACACTGATCATACATAGACATGAGTGTGCCTACTCAGCTCCTGGGGTTGCTGCTGCTATGGCTTACAGGTAAGGAAGAGAGCACTGGAAACTTATTCAGTTTCTTGTATTCAGTTCTGCTTGAAAATCTCATGAAAACTCCTCTTGTGAGAGAATTAATCATGTGGGGATTTGTTCTCAATTTTCCAATAATAGGTGCCAGATGTGACATCCAGATGACTCAATCTCCAGCCTCCCTGGCTGCATCTCTGGGAGAAAGTGTCACCATAACATGTCAAGCAAGTGAGAACATTTACAAGTATTTAGCATGGTATAAGCAAACAGCAGGGAAATCTCCTCAGCTCCTTATCTATGGAGCGACCAACTTGGCACATGGTGTCCCATCGAGGTTCAGTGGCAGTGGATCTGGCACACAGTATTTTCTCAAGATTAACAATTTTCAGACTGAAGATGTTTCAACTTATTACTGTCAAAGTGCTTTAAATACCCCTTCCACAGTGATTTATCCCATGACGTAAACCACCCATAGAAGCAGAAGTGAGAATGCTGGCTGGTGTTTCCAGCTGCTCAACTGTTAAGTGTTTCACTTTGTGAGGGCTTAAAATTCAATGGAATGCTTCTATAAAAGGGTAAGAGAAACTTTTCTATGTCTTAAATCCTTGCCTTTTTTCCCCACACTAGAATCAAAACAGGATAATTCTTTACATGAGTAAAAAAAAATTCAAAACACGTTTTATGTGTGAACAGATTTATTGCAACAGCTGAGATTCATTCAACATGCTTGTCAACACACACATATATACACACACACACAAACATTACACTGAGGTGAAGTTATTTGGGCATGAAAAATTATCTATTTATAGATAATTTTATAATATCTATTATATTGAGGAAGAAGTCTGTGGAAATAGTTTAATGATTAAGAACATGCAGAGGATCTGAATTCAGTATGTAACACTCACTTGATTTCTAGCTTTTGAAAACTTCAATTCAAGAATTTTTACACCATTATTCCTGCCTATGAATAAGGGAAATCCTGTCAATGTCGAGGCAGGTAACCAGGCTTCAAAGAAGTCATGAATATAACTGAGATTAAATTTGCTTCTTCAACCTGGATCAGGCTTAGGGATTCTGATATCACTCAGTGTAATCCCAACAAATGTAAACATAATATAGTTTGGAGAAAAAAAAAGTTTCCTGGTTAAATAAAATCCCTGATAGACAAAGAAGTGTCATATATCGAAACTCAACCTAGGGTACATGTCATTTCTTACAAGAAGATGAGATTTAGAGGTAAGGTACATGTACTCTCTTAAGAGGTAAAGGAAGGGTCTGGGGTCTGGCATGTTAATGGTCATACAGATAATAGGGATGCCATTTTTGCCATTAGCCACCTGGTTGTTAGAGCTTGAAAGAGACTGTGGGTATAGAGATAATGTAAGTGTCACACATAATACCTATTCTATTTTTCCCTGCCTGGGATATCTAAGTTACCCCATCCATTTCTTCCTCTGTGACTTTCTTCTCTGTGTCTATGGTTCATACCTTATTTATCATCTATTTAATAGCTTACCTTTCTATTGCTGTGATAAGACATCATGGCGAAGAGAATTTGTCAAAGAAATAATTTCATTGAGGAGCTCTCAGTTCCAGAGGATTAGTTCAGGATTAACATGGTGGGAAGCATGACAGCAAACATGCAGGGGTGGACCTGATATGGTAATTGATAAATTTAAATATTCACCTGCAAATAGGAGACACAGAGAGGCAGAGAGATAACTGGGAGTGGCTTGGGCATTTGAAATCTCATCTTACACATAAATGAACGTGAATATATAATCTTCTTTCATCAGTGACCAAGATCAGATGGATATATTTACTTATGGTTTTGATAACCAAAATACATAAAAGACAAAATATTCATTCTCACAAAGAGTAAGCTCTTATTGTTTCCAAGTGAATGCCTTTTGATTTTCTTTTCCTGACAGGAGGCACATATTTGTCAACCTTGTTTTAATGTATCTTCTGAAATTGCATAGTATATCCAATGAGGATTGGTGAATAGAATATTTTTTGGTTCATTCTTGTTGGGCATTAAAAGCATTATTGTGTGCTGGTGTTACCACTTAAATATATTTTCTCTACTCTGGAGTGAAGGCATAATTCAGATCTATTAATTGCTATGTCAGGCAATCTCACAAAATTGGGTAAGTTATTGAATTATTCTGTGATATATCTAGATGAAAGGTTCATGCACTGGGCTGTCAAGGCCAGCATCATTGCACAACAGTTTATGCTGTGAGGATAAATAAGTGAGCTGAGAAAATAAGTGAGAACTGTTATGAGGCAATGACTGTGGAGAAATTTTTGGCAAAAATCAGCAGGTGAATTAAACACAGACCCAGGCCTGGACAGTACAGTATACTTTAATTCCAACTGGCTGGATACGGAAGAAAAACAAGAGAAGAGGGAAGATTATCATTCCAGGAATGTGAGGGAAAGGCAGAAGTTTAAGGCACAAGAATATTGTAAAGCAATAGAGATACACTTTAGGGAACTTCAGAATATTTTCAAATGAACTAAAGAAAAATTCTCCTTAGGTTGTTGTTCTACACTTTGATTTCATACTAAGAATTGCAGGGAATAAAGCTCAGATGGTAACAATTAACAGTGAAAACTGCTTGTGATCTTCATTGTACTTCTGAGTGTATACTGTGGTAAAAAAAACTTTGTTCTAAATGGGACAGAAAAAAAGGAAAGAACACAATGAACTTGGAGTTATTAAAAACAGCATGCTAATCTTAAGACTCAAGATTTTCTATTTAATTTTGTAGACAAAAATGCATATACAGTCTATCATGAGGTAGATGTACTTATTGGGACAGTCTTCACATAATCCACTATTTTCAAAACTAGATCTTCATAGTCAACCAAGGCTCATTTGACTCTTTAATATTCTATGTTCTATGCCATATCCTACCACCACCAGATTTTCTCCAGCTTCAAGGAGAATGCAACCTAGAGTACCCATTCTAATATCCAATAAAATAGACTTTCAACAAAAATTCATCACAGAAGGATACTTTATACTCATCAAAGGAAAAATCTACCAGGAAGAATGCCCCACATATATTGACACCCTAATTTGTAAAGGAAACTTTACTAAAGCTTAATGTACACATCACACCTCACACAATAATTGTGCATGTTTTCAATACCCCAATCTCCTCAATGGACAAATCAGAGGAACAAACTAAACAGAGACACAGTGAAACTAACAGAAGTGTTGGGCCAAATGAATTCAATAATATCTATAGGGCATTTCATTCTAAATCAAAAGAATATAATTTCTTCTAAGCAACTCATGGTACCTTCTCCAAAACTGACTATATACTTGGGCACCAAACAGACCTCAGCAGATACAAGAAGATCAAAATAATTCCATGCCTCTTATCAGAACACTATGGAGTAAGGGTGGTCTTCAATAGCAACAAAAACAACAGAAAGCCCACATACACATGCAAGCTGAACAATATTCTACTCAATATTACCTTGGTCAAGGAAGAAATAAGGAAAGAAATAAAAACCTTTTTTTGAATTAAAAAAAAAAGGAAGGCACAATATACCCAAATTTATGGCACACAATGAAAGCAGTGCTTAGAGGAAAACTTATACCTCTGCGTGCCTCAAAAAGAAACTGGAGAGAGCATGCACTAGCAGCTTAACAGAACACCTGAAAGATTTAAAACAAAAGAAACTAATATACTGTACTATACTATACTATACTATAGCTAATATAAATATAATTTTTAAATGGGTCTGAAGACAAAATTTCTATAAATGGAAATCAACTTAAAGCAATTAGAACCAAAACCTATATATCCTTATAACCTGAATAGAGTGTGCTTGTTAGCAATCTCAAGATTTGACAATGTTGAAAAAATTAAAGGGCATAGGAAGTAATTCTAAGAAAAAATACTTGAAATAATGCAGCTGACATAAAATATCTCCAGCTTGACATCAAAGGATCATTATAGAAAGTGAAAAGACCATCAAAGTGTGACATTCATTGGCTTTTGAGAACTTCCTTTTCTCTATTTATTTTCTATCTTGAATATTTATGATAGCATGAATAAATGCCAATGCCATTTTCTGTTTTTTTTTTTATCTATTTTGGGAGACTATCTGCAGCTTTTCACAAATGAGATAGTAAATTACAACACTCCTATATTTAGGGTCTTGAAGAAATTGGCTACCAATCAATATTTATTTGAACATCAGATCTCTGAATTCTCCTGTTACCTTTGTTGGAAGGATCTGAGCAGTTTTACTTTCTCCACACTGAATAAGTAGCACTTTATCCTTTGGCTTACCAGTATTCTTTATTCAACAAGACAGACCACAATCCAGGCACAGGACCAACAATTTTAAAATTAGGTGAGCTTTCTTTCTTAATGGTGATGTATTTTTCTTCTGAGTAATCCCTTTGCTTTACATATTTCTATGGATAAGAAAATATGGATGTCATGGAAGTCTAACCATAAGTTCAAGAAGGACCATACTAATATTTTCATTAAGATAATGAAGTGTGCTAGGAAACGTGCTTCCAGAGGATTGTGAAAAGGACTGATTTAGAGTGGTGAGAGACCCACAAAGTTCTATGAATTTTATACTGACTGGTATCCAAGAATAAATGTAAAATGTTCTGAGAATGCAACTTCCTGAAGGAGGTTAAGTTAGAGGAAGTCACCTGAAAAAACATAGGCATTGGGTCAATCTATCCATAAAGCACATGTGTTGCAAGTGATGTAAAACATCCCAGGTAATAAGACAGGAAATAGTATTTTCTGTTGAGTTCCTCCAGTGTGTAGCAGGTAGAGCACACACAGAGACTGCCGGCACCAGCTGCATTGTTGACTTGGTACGTGAATAACAATGAATTCACTTCTATATAGAAAACGAATCTAGCCCATATAATGACCATGTGTGTGAGTGTTCTGGGCTACAGTTTAATTAAATGTTGAAATAAATTAGCATTTTGATTCACTATGTTTCTTGGCATGGTTTTATTGTTTAATCAAAGCATGAATATATGTTGTCTGTACATAAACTATATTCATATTATTGGATAGAATTAGCTCTATATGAACACTTTTTATCTCTATGGAAACACTGTGACCTCAGATTCACCCTCATCATTAGTTTTTCATATCAGTCAGTTTATTGAGCTATCCACTTTTCCATTATTTCTGACACTTTTTCGGTGCCTGTTGTCATCATCAGGCCATGAATAGGTGTCAGTCTCATACTGTAAAATCTCTCTCCTACAGATTGGTTGTCTGTATATGAAAACTTTTCCCATTCAACTGTTCTTGGAGACTCACACTAAATCTGGAGATTTTTGTAGATTTAATTCCCCATGTATACTTTCTACCTATACTTTATTATAATGCTTTTTCCCCACATAGTCTGTTGTCCTTCTGTCCTAAACTAAGACTATTATACACATCCTCCTTAATGTTTAGAAAGATATGGAGCCCAGAGCATATGCAAGTATAGGAACTATTGTAGAATTTAGGATATAACTAATCTTTTCTGAGTGAATATTCATACATTTAATATAATATCTTGTGTTAAAACTGGAGAGAAGTCATTCACCATAATCTGAAGACTCATAGGAATGTTGGATATAGATATGATCCCACATGAATCTAGGAAGGGAGCTCATGAGCATAGAAAGTGAAGAGACAATCCACAGCATTTTTTGGGCTTGATGGAAGCAATTCTTGAGTAGCTGAGCTGTCATACATAATTAAAATGTATTTTATTTACCTGAAAATATGGGTTATTTATGTGAGATTCTCTCTTTAGTGACTAGCCACACCTTCCAGTATTATTCTATTACTCTTCTGGGAATCACTGTGAGGAAGAAACTGTGAGGTGAGGTCTGCTGCTCAATCCAAGGGGATACATCTATAAAAGACTTCAATACCCAATGCTCAGAGAACATTAAAAAAAAAGAAAGTGGAAAGATTGACATAGCCAGAGGATCAATGAGTTTGCTATGAAGTTGTGTCAAATTCTTCATAGTCAGGTCACACCTTGTGCTGAAGTCAACCTCACACAGATCATAACAGAAGTGACTGTGCCCACTCAGCTCTTTGGGCTGCTGCTGCTGTGGCTTTCAGGTAAGGAAGACACTACTGGAAATACATTCATCGGTGTGTAATCAGTACTCATTGATGTCAGTGAAAATCCTCTTGCAGCAGAATCATGTGGATATTTGCTTTCAGTTTTCCAATTGTAGATGCCAGATGTGACATCCAGATAACTCAGTCTACAGACTCCCTGGCTACATATGGGACCAAGTGTCACATCACATGTAGAGCAAGTGAGAATAAGTACAATGCTTTAAATTGGTATCAGCAGAAACAGGGAAAATCTCCTCAGCTCCTGATCTATGCTGCAACCAGCTTGGCAGATGGGATCCCATCAAGGTTCAGGGGCAGTGGATCTGGTACACAATATTCTCTCAAGATCAGTAGCCTGCACATTGACGATGTTGCAACTTATTACTGTCAAAATAGTGTAAGTACCCCTCTCACAGTGATTCAAGCCATGACATAAATCACCCAAGGAAGCAGAAGTGAGAGCACAGGCTGCCCAACTTCTCCTCATGATGTCACTGGCTGATCAGTCTCTGAGAGTGCTTATTGTTGCCAAGGCTTAAATGTAAATGTGATGCTTTTGTGTTGGAATCTGAATAACATTTATATGTAAGGAATCTCTGTCCTTTTCCCCAGCCCTAGTATCAAAACAAGGGAATGATTCTCATGACTCAGAAATTAAAACAACAACAAATAAACCACTGTTTCTGAATAACAGAATCATGAAAGCAGCTGTGCTTCATTCTACAGGGTTGTCAACATGCACACACACACACACACAAACACACACAGACACACAGACACACAGACACACACACACACATAATCCAAGGTGGAGCTATTTCAGCCAAAACATTTTTATCTTTGTATAGGAATTATATCTTGGAAGGGAGTCTAGGGAGATGGTTTAATGATCATGGTTCTTCCAGTATATCTGGGTTTGAGTTCCAAATCACATATGATTCCTAGCTTCTGATAATTCCAATTCAAGTAATTTTTTAACCACTCTACTATCCTCTGAGGGAGGGTAATCCTATCAGTGTATAGGAGAGTAAGAAAACTGCAAAGATTTGAGAAGAAGACTCAGTTTAAATTGACTTCATCAACCTGGATTAGACTTGGGGTATCTGGTGTCAGGTGGTATATTCCAAAGAAGTTTAAACATAGTATAGTTTGGAAAAAAAGTTTCCTAGAGTAATATAATATCTAGTACTCAAAGAAGTATAATTCCATAGAAAATCAACCTACAGTAAATGTCATTTCTTCCAAGAACTTGAGTTTGAGATATAGGCTACCTGTACTATCTTTAGAACTGAGGGAAGATGCTGGCATGTTTTTAGTCATACTGATATTATGGATGTCATTTGTGCTGCTAGCTAGTTGTTAGAAGCAAAGTGGACTGCAACTCCATAGGAATACCAATAGTTCCAGTTAACTTGTACTCCTGGGAGCTCCCAGAAACTAAGCCAAGATCCAAAGAGCATACATGGGCTGGTCCACAGCCCCTAGCACCTGCGTAGCAGAGGACTGCCTTGCCTGGTATCAGTGGAAGAGGATGTGCCTAATCTTGTAAAAGATTTATGCTCCAGGGAAAAGGGATGTGGTGGTAGAGGGATAAGGTGGGGAGTTGTGTGGGTGAGGGAGTGTAGGTGGTTGAGGGAGGCAGGTCATTGGGCAGTGAGTAAGATTGAAAACACCATCTCAGAGGCAATTGTGGGGCTGGAGTGAAGAACTCCTTGAAAGGGGACTGGGAAGGGGGTCAATATTTGGAATGTAAATAAACAAAATTTAAATTTTAAAAAGATTAGAAGTGAGAGTGATTTAAAATATCATACATAGATATATATTTCTATTCTTTATATTTAATGCTTAAAGAAGCTATACCACTCCTAGGCATATATCCAGAGGATTCACCAAAATGTAATAAGGACACATGCTCCACTAAGTTCACAACAGCCCTATTTGTAATAGCCAGAAGCTGGAAAGAACCCAGGTGTCCCTCAACGGAGGAATGGATACAAAGAAAAATGTAGTATATTTACACAATTGAGTACTATTGAGCCATTAGAAACAATGAATTCATGAAATTCTTAGACAAATGGATGGAGCTGGAGAACATCATACTAAGTGAGGTAACCCAGTCTCAAAAGATGAATCATTGTATGCATTCACTAATAAGTGGATATTAGCAAAAAAACTTGGAATACCCAAGACATAATCCACATATTAAATGATGTTTAAGAAGAATGGAGGAGTGGCCCCTGGTTCTGGAAAGACTTAGTGCAGCAGTATAGGGGAATACCAGAACAGGGAATTGGGAAGGGGTAGATGAGGGAATAGGGGGGGGGGAAGAGGGCTTATGGGACTTTTGGAGAGTGGGGAGCCAGAAAAGGGGAAATAATTTGAAATGTAAATAAAAATATATTGAATAAATAAAAAACATATACAACTAAAGAAAAATACTGCTTAGAGAAAACACTTACACAACTGCCTCCCAGACTGGCTTCTTCAAACTTATCCAACAGCAACAATTTATTGGAAGAGACATTTTTTCTATGGTGGAGTAGTAAATAATTGTCATTCTCACATAGCTTGTGTATTTTGTATTGATAACACCTATTAATATAACTTTATAATGTTGTTTGTTATTTTTATATTTTTTATCCTTTAAGAGATTGTTAGATTACACTAATGTGTTTATATTCAGGAAAATTTTCCATCATAGATTAATTCAATTCAGAAATATCCTACATATCACTAGCCCCTATTCATGTGCAGTGCCTACTATTATCAGAATCCCTCATTACAGAGGTATACTTGTCACAATCAATGGGCCCACACTGGTCCACCATTATCTTTCAGAAAACAGGGCTTACCTTATGACTCTGTCTTAGTTTTACATAACATAACTTTCAACACATCTATAATGGAAAATATTTTTCATTGTAATTTCATACAATCTTGTTTCACGATCCTCTGAGCCCTGATCATTTTTTTCTCTTCTAGTAATAACTGACATTTAAATCATTATTTTATTGTTTCTATACTTCATACTTTCTCAACATTTGATAAAGTTTTGTATTAATGAAAAAATGGACCCCTATACAAGAGTTAGGGGAAAGACTGAAGAAGCTGAAGGGGATTGAAACCCCACAGAAAGAATAACTATATCAACTAACGGGACAAGCCAGAGCTCCCAGGAACAAAACCACCAATCAATAGTACACATAGAGGGATGCATGGCTGCAGCTGCTGCTTATGTAACAGAAAATTTTTTATCTGACATCAGTGGGAGGAAAGGCCTTTGGTATTGTGGAGGCTTGATAGCTCTGCATAAGAGGATGCTAGAGCAGTGAGACCAGAATGGGTTGGTGTTTGTGTGTGGAGTACCTTCATAGAGGCAAAGGGAAGAGGGGGTTGGTTGGGGGTTTTCAGAGTGGAAATCAAGAAAGGGAACAACATTTGAAATGTAAATAAATAAAATAACCAAAAATAAATAGTTTTAATTTTGTCTTTTCTGGATGACCTTGTTGATTCATGCAGTTTCTGTTTCCAATCCATGATTTCTTCTTTTTCTGACTGGGATTCCATCCATGGTTACTTTATATCATATTCATCCATTCATCTATTTAAAAATATCATATTAATTTTAGAATGTGGTAATTAAAAATAAATTTATTATTTGAAAAAATATGTATACTTTTTAAAATGTGAACATGAGGATTCAATGTGAAAATGATACTTCAACACCTGTGGTTAAATACAAAATGTACATTATTTGTTTGTTGACTGATAAGCAAGCATATAGAATAGTATAAATGTCATACATGTGACAGGCTATTATTGACACATGCTAGAGTTTTTTGAGCAAAGGAAATCACAATTGAAAATTTTTCTACATAAATATGTCCTATAGCTAACTTTCTGCACCCTTGGGCATTTTGTCTAGAATGTTATAAGAAATTAAGCTGAGCAAGTCATGAGGAATAAGCTAATGAGATTTCTTCATGGCCTCTACATCAGCTCTTATATCTAGGTTCCTGCACTGCTTTATTTTTGCAATGAACTTCCTCAGTGACTAAAGGTAATCTGAAATATGTAAGGTGAGATAAACCATTTCCTCATTAATTACTTTGACCATGGTGTTATTCATAGAGGAGAGGGGTGATGGAGTGGGAGGGGGAGAGAAGGGGAGAGGGTAACCTGATCTGACATTAGGGGAGGGAAAAGAAATGAAGTCCTCAGGGCCAGTAGAAAGAATGGATACAGGCCTCCTCAGGAGACAGGAGTTTGGGGGTACCCTCCAGAACACACCAGACATCTGGGACATGAGAAACAAATAGAACTAAAAGGCTGGGTCCTTAGATGAAATGCCTGACAGTAGGGAGAGAGAACTTATAGAGCCTACCTCCAATAGGAAGACAAGACTTCAAGTGAGGAAGAGGGGTAGGCATCCCATAGTCATGACTCTGACCCATAATTGGTCCTGTCTGAAAGAACTGCAGGGATGGAAATGGAGAGGAGCCCAAGGAATAGAAGGTCCAGCTACAGGCACAAAGTGGAATCTCGTGGAAGGGGAGGTCCCAAGGCTCAACACTATTACTGAAGCTGTGGAGCACTGGCAAAAATGGACCTAGCACGACAGCATTCTGGACCACTCAACAATCAGCTGAAAGAGTCAGATGCAGATATTGCACCCAATAAATGGGCAGAAGCAGCTAATCCCTGCTGTTGAATTAGAGAAGACTGAATGAAGATGAGGGTGACCCTGTAGGAGGCCCAGCTGTCTCAATTAATCTGGACTCTCGGAATCTTTCAAACACTGGACCACCAAACAGGCAGTCTACACTAGCTGATATGAAGCCACTAGCACACATACAGTAGAGGACTGCCTGATCTGTGCTCATTCAGAGATGATACACCTAACTCTCAAGAAACTGGAGGCACCAGGGAGTTGAGAGGTCAGGTGGGGTATGGAGTACAGTCATCCACATTGAGACAGAAGGAGGGGAGGAGGCATGGGATGTGGAACAATCAGTGAGTGGACAAGGGTAGACTGGGTGGGGAATAAAATATAGAGTGTATAAAAATAATTAATAAAAATATTTTATTTGTTTATTTGTTTATTTTTTTATTTGATATAATTTATTTACATTTCAAATAATTTCCCCTTTTCTAGCCCCCCCACTCCCCGAAAGTCCCATAAGCCCCCTTCTCTTCCCCTGTCCTCCCACCCACCCCTTCCCACTTCCCCGTTCTGGTTTTGCCGAATACTGTTTCACTGAGTCTTTCCAGAACCAGGGGCCACTCCTCCTTTCTTCTTGTACCTCATTTGATGTTTGGATTATGTTTTGGGTATTCCAGTTTTCTAGGTTAATATCCACTTATTAGTGAGTGCATACCATGATTCACCTTTTGAGTCTGGGTTACCTCACATAGTATGATGTTCTCTAGCTCCATCCATTTGCCTAAGAATTTCATGAATTCATTGTTTCTAATGGCTGAATAGTACTCCATTGTGTAGATATACCACATTTTTTGCATCCACTCTTCTGTTGAGGGATACCTGGGTTCTTTCCAGCATCTGGCAATTATAAATAGGGCTGCTATGATAAGTCCCTAATAATGATAACAGTATACAAACATTGCAAAATATGTACCAAAAGTACATTTCTATGGAAAAGTAGAAAATGTTTATCGATTGTATATCTGACAGATGATCAATATCTAGAATACATAAAGTACTGAAAAAGCAAACTATATAGAAAACAACTCAATAAATAATTGGCCATAAGTATGAAGGAACCACATGAAAGCCCATATTCTTCTACCATACAAAGGTATTATTTATTAAATGTAGAAATGTTTTAAGGGCAGTATCCTGTTGGCTGGAAAAGTCACCAGAACTATATTATTAAACAAAATTCCAGTGCAGTGGTAACTAAAATATGTTGAGTTTTTGGTCAGAGAGGTGACAGAGGCCACCAAACAAATAGTGGCTTGTCTTGCTTCTTGTTTGTCTACAAAATAAAGGTGATGCAGTCACAATGCTGATGATAGCATATACTTTGGATTCACAATAACAAGAAATCAAGGTGGAAGAGAGTTAGATTTTATAGTTTGAAGTTTGCAGGCGAAGAGAAGTCATTGATGCTCTCAGCCTTACAGAAATTTGACCATCTACTAACCAAAACTGACAAGCAAACCGATCTGCCCATCAGTGTCAGTACAGTTATGTAACAAAATGCTTCTTACTTTATTTGATAATCATCCCAGAGAAGAAAACATTAATATGGACAAACACACTTGGTGTTGAGATCACAGGCTCTCAGTCGGAATCACATATTTGTCAGGTAAATTGACCACGTGCTAAATTTCCCTCTCTCTCTCTAGAAACATTTATATTTATATATTTAAGGGAAATCTACCCTTTGTTTTTAACCAAGAAGTCATTTTCATGAGCAGAGTACCAAATGAATAGATTTATGGCTGTTCAAAGTGCTGAAAGAGACAAATGAGTGCTAAACTATCAGCAAGTCATTTATACCATATAAATAACATCAAATACCCATGGAATGAAAAGATTCTCAGAAGTGGAATGTATGCAAATTGTCATCTTCTGGACAAAACACAGCTATCACAATTACAATCTCTCATCTGCTAGGAACGTACACATTGGGTCTGTCCAAAAATATATCTGATAACAGTGAATAATGGATGACAGAGGGAATATCTGTGAATTTAGCACTTACTGATGAACTAAGGACTAATTCTGTGATTCTGTGACAGGGAAAATTATTACTTTTAACTCTCTACCCACTGATGGTTCTGACAGCCTGCAATGAATATTTCCAATTCAGTGTCGATGTAGATGGGTCTTGGTAGGATGTGTTACACACACACACACACACACACACACACACACACACACACACACTCACACAAACATTTTGTCATTAACCTAGGAAATGTCCTGGTAAAAATGCAAGGTAGCATTTAGAGGAAGACAAGAGGCATGTGAGGGGAAATAATCGGAACTTGTTATATACATATATTACATTTTCAAAGAACTAGTCCTTATTTTATTTAATTAAATGAAAATGTAAACAAATGAAAAAATCCAAACCAATGAAACATAGTAAAGAAACATAGTAAAATGAGTATCAGGTAAAAGTTTTGTGATTATAAGAAAAGCATAGAAGAATTTTTATTTCTTAGGTTAACCCACCAGTGTCTAACACAGGAGCTTAAAGTCCAGACTCTTCTCTACCAAACTGAGATTGCTATATCTTCCCTTTATTCCTTGATTTTCTCTGTCTTCTTCTAAAATTAAGTTTACTAGAAGATAGTTAACTAAACTGCATGTATGCAATATGAAGTTTTTGTAAGCCAGTGTACAAGCTCGCGAAGGCATCATTACAGTCAATACCAGAATATAGACCTCAGTTGAAAAGGTTTCCTGTGGTCATATTCATTCTGGTATACCCTTATTAATTTTCTAATCAAATAAAAAACCCTTCCTTTTTTTCTTTAAGGATAGCATTCATTGAATACAAGTGGTACAACAGCATTTCTGTATTTAATTTACTGAAGTACTGAATTGGGACAGTTTGGGTAAATGGGTTCCTTTCAATCAAGATTATCTAATGCCCAGAAGTGTTATTTCAATGATGTTTTCATCTAGTAGCTCTCTTCCTGAGTATAGTGCTCAGGAAATCGTCAGTTCAACATGAACTGCATCTGTTTAAGCATGGACGAGTTAATATTTTTCCCCCTACTTAGTGATGTGGATGAGGTATACTGTCAATTCTCATCTGCTCTGACAAATGACATTACTCCCCAGTGAACTTCTCTACATAAAGCCCCAGGTAATGACAGTCAGAGTCAAAGCAATCCTGAAACTGTAAGTAGAAAATCCAAACTATTCTCACTAATAGCATTCTTTGAACTCAGACTCCTTGAAGTGGGTGACAGCATGTGGTCTTGACAGCTTAGGTTCTTATTCATATCTAACATGAAACAAATATATTCTCATTTTTCATGATGAGGTATCAATACTGGCACAATGGAAAACATTTTCCTGAAATTCAGTAAGAACACAAATAACAAATGTAGAACATTTATTTATTCATTTCTGAAATACTTTTATTTTAGTTGTATATGTTTTTTTTATTTATTCGATATATTTTTATTTACATTTCAAATGATTTCCCCTTTTCTAGCCTCCCACTCCCCAAAAGTCCCACAAGCCCTCTTCCCTCTCCCTGTTCTTCCATCCACCCCTTCCCACTTCCCTGTTCTGGTTTTGTCCTATACTGCTACACTGAGTCTTTCCAGAACCAGGGCACTCCTATGTTCTTCTTGTACATCATTTGAAATTCTAAGGGAGTTTTTCTCTTAAGAAAAAATCTTTCCTTTATGAGGTCTTTCTTGTAATTACGTATGCAAGTCCTGTGGGACATATGGTGGGTATTTGCCAGATCCATATAGTGAATGCTCCATAGTTTACTTTACCACATAAAACCCTTTCAATTTCATATGGTAGTAGAGCTATTAAATGTATTGATATGCTAGAGAGAGATTTTGTACCCTCTGTTGTTGTTTTGCATTAAAATCATTTCACAGAATTATGATTGCACATAAAATGTGATATTTAATGCCTATAAAATCACATGATTGAGACACATTGACCTAACATTATCAGCTCTTGGACAAAATATGTTTCTATTACTTCCCAGATATCTTCAAATTGGACTCTAGAGAACCAAATAACATTATTAAAAATGGGGTACAGAGCTAAACAAATAATTTACACCTGAAGAATTTCAAATGGCTGAGAAGCACCTAAAGAAATGTTCAACATCATTAGTCATTGCCGGGAGCCATCCTCAGAATTCAGTGCCAAGAACTCTCCATACCAGGAGCCATCCCCACCTGGCTCCCAATGCCAGGAGACTTCGATACCAGGAGTCATTCTCACTTAGATCTCCATGCCAAGAACTGTTCCTACATAAATCTCAAAACCCCCTCCCTTTGAAATTCATCTGTAGATGCCAAGAACTGTTCCTACATAAATCTCAAAACCCCCTCCCTTTGAAGTCCATCTGTAGATACATTACTATAGCAACCCCTTTCCACTTCACCGCCTCATGACCCCTCTTTTATCATGCCAACATTCCAACAGCAATAACTAGCTTTACCAGGAATTATGAGAAACTGTTTCTTAGAAATGATGCCAACCCCCTGAGATTGTTCCCCCCTTTACCCCTCCCAAACCTTGTATGCTTCCCTTTATATTGACTTGTCTGGAAATTAAAGTTTGACAGCTTGATCAGAACTAGACAGGCTGTCCGGCCTCTCTCTCTTGTGTCTTGTTGCCCCATCGCCTTTCCTCTAGGTGGCTTAAAGGAACCCTGTTGACTGTCCTGCGGGTCGGGACAAGTCATTAGGGAAATGAAAATAAAAACAACCCTGAGATTTACCTCACACCAGTCAGAATGGTTAAGATTAAAAACTCAGGAGACAGCAGGTATTGGTGAGGATGTGGTGACAGAGGAAAACTCCTCTACTGCTGTTGGGATTGCAAGCTGGTACAACCACTCTGGAAATCAGTTTGGCAGTTCCTCAGAAAACTGGGCATACTTCCAGAGGACCCTGCTATACCACTCCTGGGCATATACCCAGAGGATTCCCTGGCATGCAATAAGGACACATCCCAATTATGTTCATAGCAGCCTTATTTATATAAGCTCAACAGAGGAATGGATACAGAAAATGTGATATATTTACACAATGTAATAGTACTCAGAAATGAAAAACAATGAATTTATGGAATTCTTATGCAAATGGTTGCAACAGGAAAATATCATCCTAAGTGAGGCAACAAAATTACAAAAGAATACACATGGAATGTAGTCTCTGATAAGTGGATATTAGCCCAGAAGCTCTGAATACCCAAGACACAATTCACATATCAAATCATTCCCAACAAGAAGGAAGGATAGGGCCCTGGTCCTGGAAAGGCTTGATGAAGCAATGTAGAGGGTTACTAGGCCAAAGAAGAGGGAGGGGGTTGCTGGGGACAGGGTTGAAGGAATTGAGCTAATGGGACATATGGAGAGGGGGGAACCTGGAAAGGGAGAAATTATTTGGAATGTAACAAAGAATATGGAAAAGAAAAAGAATAGTTGTAGGTCAATACCAAAATGCCTAATATAATAAAACATTCTGACCAAAAGGAAAAAGAAACCTTAAAATACTTTGCTTACTTTTCTGCTCATATGGAGTAATTCACTTCTCCTTAGGGAATGACATTTCCTAATAATTACATGTAATATTCCTAAAAGTTTTACCTTTTCAGACAGGCATCCACACAGACATGTACTATAATGTTTTCAGATGGACTGTCTAGATCAGCACTAGAATAAAGGCCAACTCTTACTGTGTCACATTGTGTAGAGTAAGCAGCATCCCCCAGAGGATGACCAGGGTATATTTGTCTTCATTACCAGCAATACAAACCTCTGTTACTTCCATATTGAGATTTTTCATTGTCATGCAATTGTCCTATCAAACAACATATTTTGTATTACCAATTTCACCCCTAACATAAAAGATCATATTTGTTAATTTTTATAAACATAAGAGACTTACATTACTCTTCCTTGTGTCTATATTTTTCACACACCATGATATTTACATATTTATTCCTAAAGTGGTGCCTTCCTTGTTGGTTTGAGCTATAAAAGTTCAGCTATAATTTTGCCTTGAATGACCACATCTTTAGGGTTTTTCTTCTTAAAATGAGTTTTCCTGTCCAGTTCCTGGGGATGCTAATGCTCTGGTTTCCTGGTAAGGAGGGAGAGAAATGGCAAAGGAAAATGTGGTTGGAAAAGGTGCTCAGTGAGAAACAAGATAGCAGTTCTCCAGTTGCATTATTTGTGTTTGAGATTTAGGTCTGTGTGAAAAATATTCTAGAGAGAAAATTGGCTCCACAGATAATTTTCATGCAGATGTATCTGGAGTTTGTGCCTTCTGTCTAGTCTCCTTTTATGAATTAATTGTCACTTCTTTTGTGACAAAGTATTTGGTATATGAACAAAAACTCCACACAAAGATATAAAATTTTCACTTTAAATAAATAACAAAAAGGAAAACTAAAATATTACTTTTGAGGAGTCTACATGACTTTGTATATTCTCTTACTTTTTTAGGTTCCAGTACTAATGCTATGAGGACCCAGACTTCACTTTCCTTGCTGGTCACTTTAGTAGATGAAGCCTCTATTTCTTACAGGTCTATTCAAAGTCTCCTAGATATGGAAGGGTACGCCTATTTGAACTGGTACCTGCAGAGGCCTGGACAGTCTCCGCAGCTCCTCATCTATGGGGTATATCTCCAAGAATATGGAGTCTCTGATAGGTTTAGTGGCAGTGTATCAGAGACAGATTTCACACTGAAAATCAGCAGTGTGGAAGCTGGTGATGTTGGAATATATTACTGTTTTCAATCTACACATGTTCTTTCCAGAGTAACACAAACACTAACAAAAACTTCTTTGCTTCAGATGGCCCAACTGCCAAAATATGTTGCTCATTTGAGGTTCCTCACAGGCTTTTCCTCTGAGGGTGTTAGTTTGGTTTTAATATTTCTACTCTGTGCATAGAAATCATTTTATTATTTTTCAAAATAATAATCCTGACTCATTACCTTGACAACTTGTATATTGCTGTCAAGGGAGGACCTTCTCTTATAAGTCTAAGGTAAAAGCTGAGGTGTACTTTTGCCTTCTTGAACACACTTCTCAATTCCCCTTCTCAAAAGTGGGGTTGCTAATGTTCTGTGTTGCTGGCAAGCAGAGAAAGAAATGAAGAGGGACCAATGAGAAAGGAGGAGAATACTCCTAAGAGAAGCAAAAGGGTCAAAGACACCCCTAATTACATTGTTAGAAAGAAGTACCACAAGAATACGAACACAAACAAAGATAAAATCAATGTGGAGGACCTCGCTCAGATCTGTTCAGGCTCTGTGATAATTTCTTTAGTCTCTCTGAGCACTTGAGTTACTCTTTTCTGAAGAGAAATGGAGGAGGAATATCTCTACAGAAAAGTTGTTGTTGATGATGGTGTTGTTGTTGTTGGTGGAGGTGGTGGTGGTGGTAATGATGGTTGTGGTTGTGCAGGCAGTGGCAATGAAGGCAGAGGCTGCAGCAGTGGTAGTGGAGGAGTTGGGAAAAGTGGAGGGAGAAGAAATTGCAGTTGCAATGTAAAGTATTAGAAAGAGAAAAATGAAGGGGCTTCTTAGGTAGGAATTGCCAACGCATTTATTATTGTATACCTTCTTTTTTTTCTTTTCTTATTTAGCTAAATATAATAAAGACTTAAAATTCAGGACTGAATTCAGAACTTAAAGTTCAGGACTGAAATTTATTGTCATAATATTTCAAGGAAGATGATGACCACATAAATAATTATTTGAGCTGGAACACTCACAGCTATCAGTGTTAAAATTATACATGCTGACTGTGGTGGTACACACCTATAAACCCCAGAGATTGGGAGGCAGAGACTGGTAAATCCCTATGAGTACAAGACCACCCTGGCATGCACAGCCATTTTCGGCCACTGTGAGATACATGAGATTCTGTCTCAAAAATACATAATCAAATAAAATAGCATTTATGTTATTTGTTAATGTAACTTCCCTCCCTAATTTCTGTCATCCTATATTTTTGTTTTTTTTTAAATTTATTTTCTAAATTCTTTGTTTACTTTCCAAAACGCTTTCCCCTTTCTCAGTTCCCCCCTCCCCATATGTCCCATAAGCTTTCTCTATACCCATACTCCAATCACCTCCCTTCTATTTCTCTGTCCTGGTACTCCCCTACAATGTTGGATCAGGCCTTTCCAGGACCAGGGCCCTCTCCTTACTTCTTCATGGGAGTCATTTGATATGCTTCTTGTGTCTAAACTTGAAACAATCCCACTAAAATCAGGGACTAGACAAGGCTGCCCTCTCTCTCCATATCTTTTCAATATGGTACTTGAAGTTCTCGCTAGAGCAATTAGACAACATAAGGAGGTCAAAGGGATACAAATTGGAAAGGAAGAAATCAAATTATCACTACTTGCAATTGATATGATAGTCTACTTAAGTGACCCAAAAAGCTCCACCAGAGAACTTCTACAGCTGATAAACAACTCCAGCAAAGTGGCTGGTTATAAAATCAAATCAAGCAAATCAGTAGCCTTCCTATAATCAAAGGACAAACAGGCTGAGAAAGAAGTTAGGGAAATGACACCTTTTACAATAGCCACAAACAATATAAAGTATCATGGTGTGACTCTAACCAAACATATAAAAGATCTGTATGAGAACAACTTTAGGTCTCTGAAGAAGGAAATCGAAGAAGACCTCAGAAAGGGGAAAAAATCTGCCATGCTTTTGGATTGGCAGGATTAATATAGTTAAAATGGCCATCTTTCCAAAAGCAATATACAGATACAACATAATCCCCATCAAAATCCCAACTGACTTCTTCTTAGAGTTAGAAAAAGCAATTCTCTGGAAGTAAGGTGCCCAGTTTTCGGAGGAACCGCCAGACTGATTTCCAGAGTGGTTGTACCAATTTGCAACCCCACCAGCAGTGGAGGAGTGTTCTTCTTTCTCCACACCCTCTCCAACACCTGCTGTCTCCTGAATTTTTAATCTTAGCCATTCTGACTGGTGCATATATCCAGAGGATTCCCCACCATGTAATAAGGATACATGCTCTACTATGTTCATAGCAGCCCTATTTATAATTGCCAGATGCTGGAAAGAACCCAGGTATCCCTCAACAGAAGAGTGGATGCAAAAAATGTGGTATATCTACACAATGGAGTACTATTCAGCCATTAGAAACAATGAATTCATGAAATTCTTAGGCAAATGGATGGAGCTAGAGAACATCATACTAAGTGAGGTAACCCAGACTCAAAAGGTGAATCATGGTATGCACTCACTAATAAGTGGTTATTAACCTAGAAAACTGGAATACCCAAAACATAATCCACACATCAAATGAGATACAAGAAGAAAGGAGGAGTGGCCCCTGGTTCTGGAAAGACTCAGTGAAACAGTATTCGGCAAAACCAGAACGGGGAAGTGGGAAGGGGAAGGGGTGGGTGGGAGGACAGGGGAAGAGAAGGGGGCTTACGGTACTATCGGGGAGTGGGGAGGCTACAAAAGGGGAAATCATTTGAAATGTAAATAAATTATATCGAATAAAAAAAAAAGAAAGAAAAAGCAATTCTCAGATTCATCTGGAATAACAAAAAACCCAGGATAGCTAAAACTATTCTCAACAGTAAAAATATCTTCTGGGGTAATCAATATCCCAGACCTCAAGCAATGCTACAGAGCAATAGTGTTAAAAACTGCATGGTATTGGCACAGCAACAGACAAGTTGACCAATGGAATAGAATTGAAGACCCAGAAATGAATCCACACACCTATGGTCACTTTATCTTCGACAAAGGGGCAGAAAACATCCAGTGGAAAAAAGATAGACTTTTCAACAAATGATGCTGGTTCAACTGGAGGTCAGCATGCAGAAGATTGTGAATTGATCCATTCTTATCTCCTTGTACTAAGCTCAACTCCAAGTGGATCAAGGACCTCCATGTAAAACCAGACACACTGCAACTAATAGAAAAGAAACTGGGGAAAACCCTGGAGGACATGGGCACAGGGGAAAAGTTCCTGAACAGAACACCAATAGCTTATGCTCTAAGATCAAGAATTGACAAATGGGACCTCATAAAACTACAAAGTTTCTGTAAAGCAAAGGACACCATCAAAAGGACAATACGGCAACCATCAAATTGGGAAAGGATCTTCACCAACCCTACTTCTGATAGAAGGCTAATATCCAACATAAACAAGGAACTCAAGAAGTTAGACCCCAAGGAACCAAATACCCCTATTAAAAATGGGGTGCAGATCTAAACACATGAAAAATTCGGGTGACTGAGAAGCACCTTAAGAAATGCTCATCATCATTAGTCATTTGGGAAATGCAAATCAAAACAACCCTAAGATTTCACCTCACATCAGTCAGAATGGCTAAGTTTAAAAACTCAGTAGACAACATGTGTTGGAGAGGATGTGAGGAAAGAGGAACACTCCTCCACTGCTGGTGGGATTTCAAGAAGGTACAATTACTCTGGAAATCAGTCTGGAGGTTCCTCAGAAAACTGAACGTGACACTACCAGAGGACCCTGCTATAGCACTCCTGGTCATATACCCAGAGGATTCCCCGGAGTATAATAAGGACACATGCTCCACTATGTTCATAGCAACCTTATTTATAATAGCCACAAGCTGGAAAGAACCCAGATGTCCCTCAATGGAGTAATGGACACAGAAAGTGTGGTATATTTAAACAATGGAATACTACTCAGCAATTAAAAACAATGAATTCATGAAATTTGTAGGCAAATGGTTGGAACTGGAAAATATCATCATAAGTGAGGTAATTCAGTCACAAAAGAATGTACATGGAATGCAATCACTGATAAGTGGATATTAACTAACCCAGAAGCTCTGAGCATCGTATATTTTTAAATATTGTTTTTTGTTTGAAGACAGCTTCTTATAGCCTAGGCTACCCTTAAATTGCTATGTAGATGAGGATGGTCTTGAGATCCTGATCCTCCTGCTTCAATCTCCCAGTCGCTGAAATCATAGTTGTATACCAGCATACCCAGGTTTATGCAGAGGTATAGATTGAATTCAGGACCCTGATCATGCTAAACAATTCTTCAACCAACTGAGTATAATGCTAGCCCAGTAAGAATGATTTAAATTTTTTCTATTCATTATTAGTTTATGTATATGTATATATTTACATATACATATACATTACATATACACATACACATGCACATGCACACGCATACGCATATGCATATTCATTTACATATACATATGCATATACATATACATACATACACACACACACACACACACACACACATATATATATATTATGGCATGTATGTGAAAGTCTAAGGAAAAATTCTCAGGAGTTAGTTTTCTACCTTCTCTATGTGTTCCAGGGACCAAATTCATGTAACCAGGCCAAAGCAGCAAAAACCTTTATTAGATGAACCATGGTACTAGCTCCATAATATAATTTAAATTAAAAAAGGTTACCCAGCATTTTCTTTTTATCTCCCCAGCAATAAATTATTAACTTGGTCATTATAAATGCAGGGTTTACACTTTTAGTATTTTACTGCAAAGAAAACACTTCAGCAATGTATATTAATTATATGTGCCTCACATAGAGACAGACATAATTCCTCTGTGGCAGGCAGAAGCTCTGCCATAGAGGAAGGTGAAATAAATAATCATGAGAGACCTTGATTTTTTGTGAAGAGATAAATTTTATGAGAAAAATAGCGTTGGGGACTTGTACATTGTGTATGCAAGGATTTACATAGATCCAACATTTAACTGTCTATTCCCTTCTATTATATGTTTCTTGAAAAATACAGGGAACTCTTTATACCTAATCACTCCATTTTCCCCGATTTATATATATATTTCACTTTACATTTGGATTACAGACCCCTCACCTCCTGTCTTGCCCTTGAAAATCTATTTCACCAAAACTAACAGAAATTTTGAATCATATAGACCTAGCAGATTCATATAAATCATTTTACCCAAACTCAAAAGAAATTAACTTTTTCTCAGTACTTCAAAAAATTGACCACATTGTTGGTCACAAAACAATCCTCAGCAGATGCAAGAAAATTGAAATAAGTACTTGCATGTGTTATACTCACTTTTAAGAGTGGGCTGTTTCCTTCTCTGGTACTTTGCACACAACTGTACCAACCAGAGGATTTTCATATTGCTCCCTATGGTGGACCTCTCCTTGCAACTCCAAGACAAAAGTTACCCTGTTTCTGCCTTACTACACTAGACTCATTATAGCAATTTCTCAAGATGAGCTTCCCTACCCAGTTCCTGAGGTTATTTGTGTTCTGGATCCCTGGTAAGGAAAGAATCAGTGATAAAGAAGGAGAATGTGGAAGGATGGGGATTTTGGGGCTCTGCTGATGGGAATGCTTATTTTGACAATGTGTAAAACTGCCTTTCATTTCTCTTATTTCAGGAGCCTGTGGGAATATTGTGATGTGCACTATCCATATCTGTAACTCTTGGAGAGTCAGCTTTAATTTCCTGCTGGTGTAGTAAGAGAATTCTAAAGAGTGATGGCAAGACTTATTTGTATTGGTACCAGAAGAGGTCAGGCCTGTCTCTCCAAGCCCCTGATCTATCAAGTGTCCTACATGCCTCTGGAGTTCCAGACAGGTTCAATGGCAGTGGATCAGGGACAGATTTCACACTGAAAATCAGGAAAGTAGAGGCTGAGGATACTGGTGTTGATTACTGTCAGCACATCTAGAGTATCCTCCACAGTGATAGAGTCTTAGACAAAATTCTACTTGCTTGAGATTACAAATTGGCTCACAAATTCCTTGTATTGAGGGCAACATGATGCAGTTGATATGGCAAAGTAAAGCTATTATTAAATGACAGCTAGTTTTCTCTAATTTTCAGCTATTATAACAGTGATACCCTAGTAAATGAAACTTTCCACAAGAGTTCATGTTTGGAGGAGAGCCTGCAAGTTCTCTGCATGGAGAAGATTTTATACAGTGTCATATTGGATGAGAAAGGTTCAGTCAGTTATGGTTCATGGTAGACAAGACAATAACTTGAATAGTACTGCTTCAAGGTACATATTTGGTTATGTATTTATTCTTTAGCCTCATTTCAAGATTGTATAAATCTATGATAATTCTCTTGATGGGTTTGTCTCAGTTTCCAATGTTACCACATTGAATAAAATTTCTATGTTTTGATTTTTACTTTCAAGTTGACATATTGAGGACAGGATACTAAGCCAGGTTGGAACACCATAAGTGATCCCATATTAAGGAGTAATAGGAGGTTCTCTGAGACTTTGTAAGATTAAGATGTTTAAAGATTCAAAATAATTAGTAGGTGAGTCATCAGAATGTATATATATATATATATATATATATATATATATATATATATATATATATATATATATATATATACATTCAGCAAGGAATTACTTTCTAAAATATATACAAAAGTAGAAATATAACCAAATTAGTAACCAAGAAATCTAACAACCTAATCCATAATTGGGTATACAAATAAATACTTCTAAAAAGAGGAATTAGAAATGAACAATAAACAACCTGTGACTCTTGCAATCATTCTGCCCCCTCTTCTGTAATGGTCCATGAGCCTTTGAAATGAGATATGATATAGATGCCCCATTTGTGGCTGAACAGTGCACTGACATTTATTCTCTGCACTTTTACCTTTTGTGAATCTCGTGTTAGCCATCATCAAATGAACAAGGGACTTCTCTAGTGAGTTCTGAGTGATGTGCTGATCTATGTGTAGAAAGAACCTAATATATGTGATACTTTGACAGTGATTCCATTTAGCAAAATAGTATTTTGTATCATAGGCCTGTGAGCTTCTTAATTCTCTGGCCAGATTTCAGCACCAAGAATGTGTTTTTACTGTGAATTGGGCCTTAAACTCAATTTTAAAACATTGCTAAGTAACACTCTGACTCTTGGTCACTTGAGATATAAAAATTACTAATGCTGTTCTCATGTTTCACAACCAGGTAAGATTATTGATTGCTTTTCATCCTCATTAGCTCAAATAATACCTTTCAAGTACTCTGAAACCTAACTATCAATGTCTCCATTTTTCCTGTTCAAAAATAACCTGATTTCTCAGCATCTTTCAGCATATGTATGTAGTGTCTTTAGAAATAGCATTTCACCATATGGTTCTGGTGAGGAATTAAGTTATTTTGTCTTCTAACACAATGTGATAGACATCATGGCCACAGGAGTCTTATAGAAAAAATTGTTTATTTGGATTATTTTTTAGAGGGTTAGAGTCCATGATCTTGAATCAAAGACATGATGGCTAGGGCAACAGCTTGGAGATCACATTTTTGACTGTAAGCAGGAAGTAAAGAAAAAATGGAATTAAAGTAGCTTTGAAATATCAGAGTTTGTCCACTTTCACTTGTGTAAATTAGACTATATAATGACATACACAGTGTATATATGTGTATATATATATATTCATACAGTGTATATATGTATATGTATTTTATATATACATATATATATATATATAATTTATATATAATATGAATTGGAAGTGGAAGTTTCTAGAGTATCAAACTGGTAGTGTTTAGATATCATGTTATGGTTTAAGAGGACACAAAAATGGACTACTATTAACCAAGCTATTTATTATGAGTGTCTATAGTGATATAGATAGACATAAGGAAAAACAGTAGATGATATTCCCTGAAATATTTAGTCCCTGGTCCCAAGAAGAGAAAGAATGTCAGGGTCTGTAAAGGAAATCAGAACCCACATGAGAATTCACTTTGTACAGTTTATATATTATACATTTTAAAGATTTGGGGAGATGTCTGCAGGATCCTACAATCAAGATGTCTAAATTAGGGACAAAGCCAAGAGTGGGGATTAGGATGTGTCGGGGAGTCAATTTATTAACAACAGCACCCTTTTGTGTTATTTCTTTTCCCAGGTGAGAGTTCCCATCTTAAGTGTCACTGACATGAACCTGCCTGTATTCACAATTGTGAGAACAATCCCACGTTCAATAACCCTATATGGCACCTGTCAGCATCCGTGAGAGTTTTAGAGTTGCAGTAAAGATGCTACTAAATTATAATATCACATTTTATTGGGTATTTTATTTATTTACATTTCAAATATTATCAAATGTTATCCCCTTCCCAGTTTCCCCTCCACAAGCATCCTATCCCATTCTCCTTTCCCCTACCTCTATGAGGCTACTCCTCTACCTGCCCACCAGCTTAGCCTTCCCCTATACTGGGTTATCAAGCCTCCACTGGACAAAGAGGCTTCCTTCCCAGTGATGCCATATAAGGCAATCCTCAGCTACATATCCAGATGGAGACATGGGTAACTCCTGTATTCTCTTTGGTTAGTGGTTTAGTCACATTTTAATAAGAAATAAAATTCTAGATTGAAGGGAAGAAAAGGATGGGTGGAGAACATAGAAGATGGAATAGACACATGGACAGTATGCACATCTAAAAGTTTAGAAAAATATCATGTCCTTTTATTTCTGTTATGAACAAATATTATACTACTTTCGACTTTTTATACAAGTATGTTCTGACCAATCATTCTATAATGCTTCCTCAACCTTAGTACAAGAACTGAGGAATGTCAAAGCAAGGCTACAGCTGATCTTTGATCTCTGATTTTCATATATGGATCTCTCCAAGGACATATATTCAATTACATATATGATATTTATAGAATGATTGTTTCAAAGATTTGATGATCATATCTTTGAATGTTTGTCTTGGAAGTGGCAAATGTAAGGAACTTTCTGCTCACATCCCATGCTTTCCTGAATAGTATCTCTCAAATATCAATATAAGATAGTGTGTATATCTTGTAATTCTGTAAATTAAAGAGAGACCCAAACAACAATTTTTATGGCCTTTCCAATGGTGGTTGAATATGTGGATCTCAGGAGCATATACTTGAGCACTTGAAGTTGTTTTTGTTCCCCTAACATATCTATGGTGACTTTAGAGGCAATATTTATTCAGGAAAGCATATGCATTTAAAGAAAATTTGAGTTTCAGTATATGGAATATAAGCCCAAGCATCACATATGAGATGTATATACAAAGGGCACTAAGGAAAATATTCTTAAAGAGTAGCATTAATGATTAAGAATCTTGGAGACTTTGCTGTGCATCTATAATCTAGCTTGTCAATAATATTTCTTCTGGAAGATGTCAAGTTCTCAATGAAAATCAAGCCATGTCTATCAATCAGGATTTTCTAGGTTTACACAGCTTATGAAATGAATCGCATTCCCTCCATAACCCCTATTTTCTGTCTCTGTCACTCTCTCTCTACACCACACACACACAGACACACAGACACACACACACACACACACACAAACACAGAGAGAGACAGAGAGACAGACACAGAGAGAGAGAGAGATGCTCCTTCATTCACTTTATTTTTTTTTAATTTATTGATATATTTATTTACATTTCAAATGATTTCCCCTTTTCTGGACCCCCACTCCCCGGATGTCCCATCAGTCCCCTTCTCTCCCCCTGTTTTCCCACCCAACACTTCCCACTTCCCTGTTCTGATTTTGCTCTATACTGATTCACTGAGTCTTTCCTGAACATATATCCAGATCACTGTAACCCGTCCAGGTCCTACTCCCACAAACCATATCCCCACTCCCTTCCCCTCCTCATATTGTTGGTTTTTACTTATTTCATTTCTCCCCAGTTAAAACCAGGGGAAGAGTGAGAATACTAGACCAGGAATGATGTGCTATCTTCTCAGTGCAATGCAATGCCACTATTGTGAAGGCAGATAATATCTACAACAGGGAGGAATTAATTATCTAAATCTATGATTTTAATACCACATAAGATCAAATGTAAAATAATATTCATGGATATGGCATAACATTTCTTTTTAAAATTTTGGTTAGATGAAAGTTAGATAAGTATGTTCCAGTCAGAAACGTTCTAGAAGACGTTAAGACACTCAAAGTCATTCAACATTATGTCAGAGATATAAAATGAATGTTTCTGAAATACGAAATGAATCATATATCCAGATATCAAAAGTCAGTGGTAGAGAAACTTTTATCTGGACCAAGTGCACTCTGAGTCTTCTTGTAATCAAATTGTTGCTAATATATCTTATAGGCTGCCACAGGAGTACTCCAATCACTTGATTGTACATTTCTCAGCAAGTACAACAAACTAGGATACAGTGACTTAATGTTTGCTTTGAGTGAAGAATATAGCAAACCGATGATACCGTATCCAAACCTGCATTCTATTAAGAGATAAATAAGAAAGTTTTCCCTGAATCTGAATATGAGAAAACACATCTACAAGAGACATATTTCTCAATCAATCTTGACATCATAGTAACCAGAGTTGGTACAAAGATAGAGTACATGAGCTGATGGCACAGAGGGAAGAAAAGGTTCCAGTGCAGAGAAGCTATGTTTTCCCTGGTGTATTTCAATTATCTCTTTCCTGTCAGAGAAATGTCTGAGATAGAACAAGGGGATGACCTACTGGATCAAGCTAAGGAGACAGTTTCAGCAGTCACCACCGTGTGTTAATCAGAACAGCTAAAAATGGTGCATGTGGATTCAAAGCATACTAAATCCAAACCCAGACTGAAAAGCTAAATATCTGGTAGGTATGCTTGACATTCTGCTTAAGAGCTAAAGAAAAGAAATAAAACTGGGTAAAAAAATCATAGAAAGAAATAGTTTGAAAATTCTAAAATTAAATCTGTGTACAAAGAAAAGAGAGAGATTTAAAAGAAAATACTATGTGTGTTAAAAATGAAAAACTCAAAGGCAGAGGGCATATTAATTCCAAAGAATTTTGTTTTGATTATCAGCATATAAATAATATTTTCATAATGATTGCAATTTTATATATCATTGTCGAGTGAGACCAAAATGAAGCAGACTTGATAAGAATTGGGCTGAAATAATCCATGCTAAATTACAAACAATAGAAATCTAAACAATCCTTTGAATCTTAATTTTCTGGTGTATTTGTTATAGTTTGCAGCACCACCTTGTGACAAGACTGCAAAATGGCAGTTAAAATCCATTAAAAAACTAAAATTATTTTTCTCAGATATCATATGTAGTTAGCCCTAGATGAAAAGAATCTGCAAGCTTATGAAGAATTTGAATGGAGGCCCATAGAAGCACTAGACTTAAAGAGATTTTTTTAAGCAATAACAATCTATGTCATGCATTTACCATATGTAAAACATATACTTAAGAACTGGGCCACCCAAAATCATTTAACTCTGAAAGAGTGGAGAGAGTTTATAGCAGCCATATTATATAACCTGACTGTCAACTACAATGCTAAAATAATGGAAACTTTACAGTTATGGAGCAACAAAATAGAACTAGAGTCATTGATATGGTCAAGGATCAATTACTAGTTGAAGGTCAATATTATTTACTAAGAATATAAATCATATATGATGATGACATCTTGGCACATTAGTGCACAATAACTTGAAGTGCTTGGGAGAAGGATGAACCACATAGAAGGTCCAACTCATTAGCAAAGATATCCTGCACTTCAAATGAATTTTTCAGTGACTTTTTTTTTTTTACAAATATTAACTACAGCTCTAAATAGAACAATATCAGATCTAACACCAAGAGACTTTTTTAATATTTTATTAAAATATTAAATGGTGCTGTTAGCTGTAGCTTGGACTCACCTGAAAACTAAGATTCATAGGATTGTTTAAATTTCTATTGTTTGTAATTTAGCATGGATTTTTAAAATATTTAAATATCTTATTTAGCTTTTGGAAATTCCAATGCTGAATGAAAAGTGGATATTATACTTTTAATGGCAAGATTTGTACCTATTTATAAATGGATTAAAATTACTATGGATATTTAATATAATGCTCATAATTCATTATGGGTAGACAATTACAATAGATACAAAACTGAAAATGCCTATTGCTATGGATATGAAAGATCAGGTCTGTCCATAAAGGACCAAAGACAAACAGTTCTTAACAGTACATTTTTCTCTAATAATAATTTAGGGAGAATGTTTCCTGGGATATACAGATGATTTGAAAAGAACAGACACAGGACCTATGAATGTAGGTCATCCAAAGATATTTGAGAACATTGTTTAATGTTGGAAAACTGGTGAAGGAGCCTTGCTCAAAGCTTGACAAAAAAAAACCAACATAAGCAATTTGTTTACTCTCTACCAAGGAAAAACTGTTATGGAAAGCAATTAGAAAAATTGAACCCTGGTAGGAAAAATAGCTGCTCAAAACTTGAATCATTTAACCGACATAGAGTGGCTTCTATAGATAGAAAAATAGATTCTAAAGATACAGAAAAAAGATATTTTGCCTATCTATTATAAATAATAAGAGACAAAAGTTAAAATTACAGTTAGATGAAATTGACATAGAAGTCTTAATGCATACAGGAGCAGATGAAAATGAAATTTCACAAGATTCCTGGAATCCAGCTTAGCTACATCAAAGGATATTGATGCTACACCTAGGAATTGGGACATTGCCTCAGACAAAACAATCTCTAAATGGATTAGGAGGGTTAGGGTTAGGGTTAGGGTTAGGGTTAGGGTACCCAATTAATTCTGAGTAACTTGAGTGATCTGAGCAAAAGAACATAAAAAGTAGCATGCACATATACACAGAATTAAATAAATAAAACTATCTTTAAAAAAGTTTGGTTCATACTATTCTTTATTTTATTTTATTTATTTGTATTTAATGTACACATTTATTTATTTTAATTTAAATTAACTTATTTATTTGCATTCCAGTTGTTTCTCTCATCGCTTTCCCCTCCAACATTTCATCATCACATTCTTTCTTCCCCTTGCCTTCAAAAGGTTACTGTCTTTCATACCAGTCCTCCCCCTTCCCTGGGGACTCAAGGCTTTCAAGGATTAAATGAATCTTCTCCCACTGAGGCAAGACCAAGCAGCCTTCTGCTACATATGTGCCAGGGGCTTCAGGCTCATGTCTGTATACTCCTGGTTGGTGGGTCAGTCTCTCAGAACTTCCTGGGGTCTGGGTTAGTTGAGACTGCCAGTCTTCCTATGGGGTTGCTCTCCCTTTCAGCTTCTTTAGTCCTTCTAATTAAAACACAGGGATAACCAACTTTGGTCCAATTGTTGGCGTGTAAGTATCTCCTTCTGTCTCAGACAGTTGCTGGTAGAGGCTCTCTGAGGACTCTTGTCCGTAGGCATATCATAGCTTAATAGTGTCAGGCCTTGGTGCCCTGGATGAAATGTATCCCAAGTTGGACCAGTTTCAGGACCTCCTTTCCTTCAGACTCTTCTCCATTTTTGTCTCTGTAGTTCTTTTGTACAGGAATATATCAGGGTCAGAAATTTTGACTGTGAGTAATTAACTCTGTTCCTCCCCTTAAGGCTGTGTCTGTCTACTGCTGATGGACTCTTTGAGTTCCCTTTTCCCAGCGTTGAGCATTTTGGCTAAAGTTACCACAAGTGAGTCCTGAGAGTATCTCACCTCCTTGGTCTTTGATACTCTCTAAAGCCCCATTCACACTTTCCAATCTGCAGGGTTGATGATTTTTCCTATTGAATATATCCTTAGCTTTATAGAAGCTTTTCAGTTTCATGAGATCTCTCTCTCCCTCTAACTCCCTCCATCTCTCTCTCCCTCTTTCTCCCTCTCTCCCTCTCTCTCTCTCCCTCTCTATCTCTCCCTCTCTCCCTCTCTCCCTCTCTCTCTCTCTCTCTCTCTCTCTCTCTCTCTCTCTCTCTCTCTCTCTCTCTCTCTCTCTCTCTCTCTCTCTCTCTCGTTTTTCGAGACAGCGTTTCTCTGTATAGCCCTGGCTGTCCTGGAACTCAGTCTGTAAACAAGACTGGCCTCGAACTCAGAAATCCACCTCCCTCTGCCTCACAAGTGGTGGGATTAAAGGCATGCACCACCACTTCCCGGCTTTGAGATCTCATTTATCAATTGTTGATCTTAGAGACTAAAACATTGGCATTCTGTTTAGAAAAAAATTCCCTTGTGCCAATGAGTTTGAGCCTCTTTTCCAATTCTCTGCTAGTAGACTGTTTATCTAGTTTTGTGTTGAGGATCTTTATCTGCTTGGACTTCAACTTTGTACAAGGTGATTAAAATGGATCTCTTTTCATTCTACTACATACAGCCCACCAGTTAGACCAACACCATTAATTGAAGATGGTATTTTCCAGTATATGTTTTATTCTTCTTTGTCAAAGGTCATGGTGTGTGGGTTTACTTCTGGGTCTTTAATTCTATTGCATTAATCGACCTGTCTGTCTCTGTAACAATACCATGCCATTTTAAAAATCACTGTTGCTTCATAGAACAGCTTGAGGTCAGAGATGGTAATTCCCTAGAATTTATTTTATTGTTGAGTATTGTTTTGGCTATCCTGGGTGTTTTGTTTTTCCAAATACAGCTCAGAATTCCTCTTTCCATGCCTTTGTAGAATTGTGTTGGAAGTTTGCTGGGGATTGCATTGAAACTATGGATGGCTTTTGATAAGATGGTGATTTTCTATGTTTATCCTAATGAAGTCACCAGTCTCTGAGCTCTGCTGTAGGTTTTTCTTGTAAAGAAAGACAGGCTCGTACATGGGATTCTAATCAGGTCCCAAAGGTTGTCTCAGAATGGATGTGTCACGAATTAAAGATGAATACCCAGGAACAAAGGTATTCAAAGGTGTCTGGGGTTACAAGTACTTCCTGAAGTGGATAGTCCACTTCCATTTCTCTCATAGAAAGAGCTGGATTTCAATGTTTAAGTGCATACATCCTCATCATTTGAAACAAATTCCAAAATGTGTGGATCCTTACTTTAATATTCTCTAAGAAGATGTACATGGATCATGCACAGGTAAAATTTTTTCATTCATGTTACATAATTAGGCCCAAAAGAATATCTTTAGGCTGTCACTATTTTTCTCTGTGGATGAGATGTGATCTCTGTTGCTAAGAGCCAAACAGGGTATCATCTACAATACTGAAGAAAAAATTAATGTTTGAAAAAAAGAGGCTGAAATTTAAGACAACAAAATTTTATATACACAGTTTCTAACTTTGTGAGCTAACTAAATATCTCTCTTACTAATGTACAGAGATCTAGCCATTCCTCTACAAACAGAAAGAGAAATTTATACACAGATATAGGTACAAAAGTTATGTTGAGAAAGAGTTGATTCTGTGCTTCTTGTAACTGGGATCATAGAAATCAGAGTAATAAATTCTTAAAGGGATATCAATGTCCTATCCATAATTTAGTATGATTCTCTCTTCAAGGATTTACCAAACTCCTAATTCAATCATAGTAGAAAGCTTCTATCAAACACATAATCACTTATGGAAAAAGCATAGAAGGTTATAAAAATGAAGGTCTGAGCTTCTTTAGAATATCAGGGCTTTCTTTCAATGTATTTTTGAATCACGTGAATCATTATCATTTTAAAGTATTTATACTCCCATAAATTAAATAACAGACTTACTCTGTTACTTGGAATCATATGAGGACATTTTGAGGACCTGGTTGACATACCCTTCAAGATTTACTATATTTCCAGCAATGACATTTTCCTACATCACCACAAAAAGCAAGCAAACAAAAAAAAGACATGCTAATAGAACTTGTGCATTAATATATTTTTTCTTTATTCTTCCCATCAATTCTGAACTTGGTTAAATGGGCTAATACTACATTTTATACCCAGATAAATATTCCATCCCCTTTTGATATATAACAGACCCTTCAGTCTCTTTCCAACCATGATTTTAAAATCTTGTCATTTAAAATCTTTTCTACCAGTTACTTATCAGAGTATCCTCATCTGGAATTGTCCTATCTTCTTGACTGCATTCTATATTGTCTATTTGGATAGGCTCTGGGTGAGAAGCTATAGTAGCCTCTGAATAGGGCAGATGCACTCATAAAAGCACCAAAATTTCCCTCCATTTCTATAATCAAATTTGTTTAAATACTAAGCACCTTGCATTCATGATTACTGCATGCCTGTGACAAATACATCATACAGACAAGGTGGAAAATAATGTATTAATTTAGCTCATATCTTAAGTTATCCCAGCTCATAATGTGAGGAAAGGCAAATGGTGGCTATTCAGGGAATACAGTATGATGAAAGTAGACAAAAGAAGCTTAAATGGTGTAATCAATGCACTCACAAGAATCTGCCTGCAACTTCTTCAGCCTAGTAACTATATAGAAGTGTTCAAGACCCTCAACTATTGTCAAAGCTGAGAATTAATAGCTCAACAGTTGAGACTGGGGATATTTCAGCTTCAAAAGTGGCACCTGACAAATCACTCATAGATAGATATTCTAACTCCAATTCTTCATATCAAAACAGATCCTAAGAAAGTCTGTGGAGTTTTCTCTTTTGCTATATGACATTAAACATACTGTTCTGAAAAAAATCCAGAACACTTCTTGAAAAGCATTGTTGTGGAGACTAAGTAAGAATAAAGAAACTAAGAAACAAAAGAGCCTATAGGGGTAGCTGTAACCTAACTGCAAAGTTATTTTTAGAGCCTGATGAAAAAAATGAATTAGCAGATGAAAGCTATGAAAGGGACAGCTGTGCTTTGGTAGTTTATGTCATGTCTTGTATCACTGTGGAAGGAGCACTCCAATACTGTTGAGAGTAATAAGCAGCAATATCTTCAGTCTGCAGACTGGCAATGGTGAGAGTGAAATCTCTCCCAGATCCACTGCCAGTGAATCTTGAAGGAGCCCCAGATACCAACTTGGTAGCATCATATATTAATAGTCTAAGAGCACTTCCTGGTATCTGCTGATACCAGGCTAAAAAATTACTAATGCCCTCACTTGCCTTGCAAGAAATAATGGCTCTTTCTCCTAGAAATATAGATAAGGAGGATGAAGATTGTGTCATCTGAATGTCACATATCATGCCTGTAATAGAAAACATACAGCATATATATAGTTAATCATGATAGAGTTGCTTCCCCAATGTTACAATTAGCAATGATTAGAAAGGAGCAAATGAACTCCAATGTCATGCTTCCTTACCTGGAATCGCAATCAGCAGGAAGAGCAAAAGCTGAGAGGGAATATTCATGTCTCTGCCTTGACCTGACATTGACTGACTCCTCCACTGCATGTGGCCAGACAAATAAGAAGTTCTGAGTAAGTTCCGTGGCTGCATGCAAATAAACTAAGCCTGGGATGGGTTTATCTTAGTAACTCAGCTGGATGTGTCCAGGTGTCCCAAACCAGAACAGAATATTGCATATTTTACTACTGGCAATGGTATATATTCTTACAAAATATATTTTAAAACATTTTTATCATTACAATCTAAAACCACACAAATTAATTTATTTTCTCCATTGTATCAGGATCAGGGTCAGAGCACAGGTGTTTAAACGAGCCATAAAAAATATTATGATGTAACTCTCAAATATTTTATTCATTTCCATACTTCAATAAGTGATTGTTCCAATTGAAGCAATCATTGTGACATGCTTATCAGAAACAGAAATAGATTTGAAATATTTTTGATGACACTTTTGCACTGTTTTGCTTATTATAGTAAATATTTTGGTGTCAATATACAAATTTATTTTTAAAATATTTTATTACAGGGAGTGGAGATACAGCCCAGCAATCAATACCATTTGTTGCTCTTGCTTGGGTCCCAAGTTGTATTACCAGCACCAACCTGGTTTCCAAAGCCCTTTGTACGACCAGTTCAGCAGGATCCAGCACCATTTTCTTGCCTTCATATACACCAAGGACAGATTTGGATTGTGCACACAAATACACATAGACAAAATATGAATACACACACACAAAAATCTTTTAACAACATTTTATGATAAGTGTGTATTGTGTGTATGTGTGTGTGTGTGTCTGTAGTAAGACAACAGTGTAAGGGAGCCAGTTTAATCATTATAACATGGAAGTCACATGGAGTGAAACTAGGTCTTCAAGCTTAGTGTCAAGTATCAATACTAACTGTCCTGTTTCTATATGCCTGTAATATTTCTTTTTTTATTTGTATATTCTTTATTTTCATTTCTATGATTTTCCCTTTCCTGGATACCCAAACCCCCAAAGTCCCATAAGCCCTCTTCCCTCCCCCTGTTCCCCAATCCACCCCTTTTCACTTCCTTGTCCTGGTATTCCCCTACACTGCTGTACTGAGCCTTTCCACGACCAGGGGTTACTCCTTCCTTCTTCTTGGGCATCATTTGATATTTATTCAATACCGTACTTGAATTTCGAGCCAGAGTAATTAGACAACACAAGGAGGTCAAAGGGATACAAATTGGAAAGGAAGAAGTCAAACTATCACTATTTGCAGATGATATGATAGTATGCTTAAGTGACCCATAAAACACCAGAGAACTCCTATAGCTGGAAAACAACTTCAGCAAAGTGGCTGGTTATAAAATTAACTTAAGGAAATTAGTAGCCTTCCTATACTCAAAGTAAGTGTATGTCACTTTTAGATCGCTCCTGGAAAAATCAACAGGTATCTTACTAAACTAATCATTAGGTTGCATTGTATCTACAACCCTCTCCTGGCCATAATAAGTACTACATAAATGTGTTATATGGACATATATGCAAGGAAAAGACACAAACACTGAATATACTTATAAAAATATGCATCTTTTCTCAAGTATAAAATGTGTATTAATGTAGTGTAAACCTCTGAATAATTTCTGGACTCCTAGGATCAATTGTTTCCAGCAAGAAAGAGGACTAAGATCAGCTCCCTTTATTTACCCTCATGTTACCTCTATACTAGAGGTTCTCAACCTTCTTAATATTGAAATTCTTAAATAGACTTTCTCTAATTGTGGTGATACCCAAACATAAATTATTTTTATTGAGAATCATTACTGTATACTCAATCCTATTCTGAATGTTTCAAGTGAGTTTTTCATTTATCATGACTTTGTGGAAAACAGAAAGATATGACATGTATATCTGGTAGACACATCACCAAGCCCTCTCTTTTTGGCTGAAGAGGATTCCTCTCAGTGAATGATTTACCTGTGAATCATCAGTATTGCATTAAGAATTTTTGTTTAGTTGTAAGGAAATACATCATGCTGATCAGTCATCAGTTACTGCTTCTGTATTTATATGGCAATTTTCATTTGCTGTCAATTTCAATTGCTAATATATGTGTAGGTGAAAATATTCTGGATCTCTATTGACATAAGAAAACTAAAAGAATGTTCTTGGGGCTGTAGAAGTGTCTTAATATATAAATTTCTTAGTACATTCAAACCAAATTATCTTAGTTTGAGCTCCTAATATCCATGAGAAGACATAATAAGTTTCTTGGAATTTGTTTATTGTAAGCATTGTGAAACATGCACCCAATATTTATACATATCATAAACTGAAGGAGCATGAAGAGGAGGAAAGGGAAAAGAAAATGTGAGTTGTGGTAGAGGAGAAATGAAAATAGAAGTAGACAAAAAGAAGATAAAGAAGAAGAGGAAAAGGAAGAAGAGGAAGATAAAGAGAAAAAGAGGAGAAAGAATAGAAGAAGGAGAAGCAGAAGAAACAGAAGCAGCAGCAGAAGGAGAAGAGAAGAAGAAGGAAGAGGAGAAGGAGAAAAGATGAAGTAAAATAATCTGCTGATAGCAAAGAATAATCCAATATTGGTACATGCAGTGATACTAACATGGTAGGTGAATTCAGCATCAAGACCAGAACAATGTACATTACTCACTCAACACAAGATGAGCGAGGGTCGATAATAAGCTCTGGAGTAAGAGAAGGGAAGAATAGAAGATAAACTAAAGGAAAAAAGAAAATAAAACATGGTACATAATTATGTTAACATCAAGTTTCAAAGAAAGTAGGAAAAACCCTTTTTGAAAGACTTCCTATACCTTGGCAACCTTCAGAATATACCTTCTAGCTTCAGGGTGAGTTGTTCCACTTCAGTATAAGTAACCAATATATGTCCAAGCATGCCCTGAAATCTACCTAACCTAATGTATCACTGGTAAGCCAAAAGTCTTATATAGTTGTGTTAAGTAGATATTTTGAAGGGAACAATTATTAATAAGCATCACTTGAATGAAACACTGAAGCCCATGAGTCTTCCAGGGACACAGTTACTAGTGGCAGTGCCAAAATAGTGCTGCCTCTGAACAAAAAACTTGTTGGTCTGTACACATCAGGGTAAGATTTTTTCCCATTGATGTGTTAGAGGTACAAAACAATGCTGAGTACAAACTCAGAAGAAGCTTCACCATGTAATAAGGACATGTCTCTTATAATCTTAGCATATATATTTATTTATTAATGAGATATTATTTCTCATTAATATATAAATATGCTGCAAAGAACCCAGATGTCCCTCAACAGAGGAATGGATACAGAAAATGTGGTAGATTTGCACACTGGAATAATACTCAGCTATGAAAAACAATCACTTTATTAAAATTCTTAGGCAGATTGATGTAAATAGGAAATATCATCCTAAGTAAGGTTACCAAATCACAAAAAAACCTACACGTTGTATGAACTCAAAGATAATTGAATGTCCACCAAGAAACTCAGAATAACCAAGATATAATTCAGACACCAATTGAAGCTCAAGAAGAAATAGCAAAGTATGGATACTCTGGTCCTTCTTAGAAGGCGGAAGAAAATACCCACAGAAGACGATATGTAGACAAAGTGTGGAGCAGAGGCAGAAGTAAAGACCATCCAGAGACTGTCCCACCTGGGGACCCATCCCATAAAAGTCACCAAACCCAGACACTATTGTGGATGAAAACAAATACTTGCTGACAGGATCCTGATTTAGATGTCTTCTGAGAGGATATGGCAGTGCCTGACAAATACAGAGGGGGATGCTCTCAGCCAACCACTGAACTCAGCTGAGGGTGCCCAGTAGAGAAACTAGAGGAAGGACCCAAGGAGCTGAAAGTGTTTGTAGACATAGGATGAACAACAATATGAACCATCCAGTATACCCAGATCTCCCATGAACTAAACCACCAAACAAAGATTACACATGGAGAGACCCGTGGACCCAACTGCAATGTAGAAGAGGATGGTCTTATTGGACATGAAAGGGAAGAGAGGTTCTTGGTCATAGGAAGGCTTGATACCCCACTATAGGGGAATGCCAAGAACAGGAAAGCAGGAGTGTGTAGGTTGGTGAGCAGTGGGAGTGGTGATAGGATAGGGTGTTTTCAGGGACAAACTAGGAATGAGGATAACATTTGAAATGTAAACAAAGAAAATATCTAATAAAAATTCTACACTTGATCTTAGCCAAAAGGCTGAGAAGTGATATAAAAAATTCTTTTTAAAAAAAAGGAAAGAACAATAAATCTGGATTCTCTTCCTGTCAACATGAAGACTATGCATGAGCCCTTGTGACACTTCACTGAGAATCCTAGCATCCAAAACAGTTATTTGAAAGGAAAGAAATCATGCTAATTGATGGAGGATAAACAACCCAAAGCAAAGACTAAAAGAATTATGTCACTTGGGGTGATAATGCTTTACCTAGGAACCATAAACTCTTTAAAACATCTCAATTCTCAGAGATGACAAACCTCATTTTGAGTTGTTCTCACAATCAAAGAGGCTTTCACAACTGTCAAAAATGTGCTGCTAGCATTTGGCAGATATCCCTTCATGACCAAGAATAATAGGTGCATAGTAGAGGCTAAAAGGGAAGATACTGAGACTTCCATTATCCCAATTATTGCCTGAAATATCCATAGATGCTCTCAAATAATGATGACGTAAAGGGACAGTCATTATCTTAACTTACCCCTTAATGAAACAATTCTAAATAATGCAAAAATGTGGTATATATACACAATGGAGTACTATTCAGCCATTAGAAACAATGAATTCATGAAATTCTTAGGCAAATGGATGGAGCTGGAGAACATCACTGAGTAACCCAGTGAGGTAACACAGTCTCAAAAGATTAATGATGGTATGCACTTACTAATAAGTGGATATTAACCTAGAAAACTGGAATACCCAAAACATAATCCACACATCAAATGAGGATGACACACTGAAACTAATAGAAAAGAAACTGGGGAAGACCCTTGAGGACATGGGCACAGGGGAAAAGTTCCTGAATAGAACACCAATAGCTTATGCTCTAAGATCAAGAATTGACAAATGGGACCTCATAAAACTACAAAGTTTCTGTAAGGCAAAGGACACCTTCAAAAGAACAAAACGGCAACCAACACATTGGGAAAGGATCTTCACCAACCCTAAATCTGACAGAGGGCTAATATCTAATATATATAAAGAACTCAAGAAGGTAGAACACAGAGAACCAAATAGCCCCATTAAAAAGTGTGGTATGGAGCTAAACAAAGAATTTTCACATGAAGAACTTCAGAGGTCTGAGAAACACCTGAAGAAGTGTTCAACATCATTAATCATTAGGGAAATGCAAATCAAAACAACCCTGAGATTTCACCTCACACCAGAATGGCTAAGGTCAAAAACTCAGTAGACAGCAGGTGATGGCGAGGATGTGGAGAACGTCTCCACTGCTGGTGGGATTGTAAGATGGTGCAACCACTTTGGAAATCAGTCTGGTGGTTCCTCAGAAAACTGGGCATGACACTTTCGGAGGGCCCTGCTATACCACTCCTGAGCATATACCCAGAGGATTACCCGTCATGCAATAAGGACACATGCTCCACTATGTTCATAGCAGCCCTATTTGTAGTAGCCAGAAGCTGGAAAGAACCCAGGTGTCCCTCAATGGAGGAATGGATACAAATAATTTGGTATATTTGCACAATGGAGTACTATTCAGCCATTAGAAACAATGAATTCATGAAATTCTTAGATAAATGGATGGAGCTGGAGAACATCATACTAAGTGAGGTAACCCAGTCTCAAAAGATCAATCATGGTATGCACTCCCTGATAAGTGGATATTAGCCTAGAAACATGGAATACCCAAGACATAATCCACATATGAAATGATGTCCAAAATTTACGGAGGAGTGGCCCCTGGTTCTGGAAAGACTCAGTGCAACAGGATAGGGGAAATACCAGAACCGGGAAGTGGGAAGGAGTAGATGGAGGAACAGTGGGAGGGAAGAGGGCTTATGGGACTTGTGGGGAGTGGGGACCCAGAAAAGGGGAAATCATTTGAAATGTAAATAAAAAATACATTGAATAAAAAATTTGTATTATATAAGAACTCCTCCAATTTTAGCTACATTTGTGTTCAAGTAAGACTTTGGCATACAGAATTATTCCTTTTCTTCTACATTTATTCAATGATAACATCTCAGGATTTCTATTCACGATTTTTATTCTTCACATTTTCTTATACATGTTTCTCATTAGTGTGGACTTGTGTCTCTAAGATCTGTTCACTAAAGTGATCATGGAAATCATTATTAAAACTAACTCAGAGTATCCAGGGTGAACAGTCATTTAGTCATATGGCCAGTAAGATCCATTCATTTCCTAATAAGAACTCGTTCGACATGTGTAGTAAAAAGAGTGCAATTCAGCAGATCTTATAGTGAAGAAGAATAAAAATCGAAGGTGTCTTCTTAATACCATATACTTTCAGTTCTAACTGAATATGTCTGAATATTTAGTTAGTGGGCCCTAGGGATTCCATACTTCTTACAGTTGATACTGTTGCCTCCCCAGAGGGCCTACAGATTGCCTTGAATAGAATAGACCTCTCCAAACAACAGATTTTCATTTCAGCTCTATGTTCTTTGATCCTGTTCAATTCACATGAGACTGAAAAAGTGGTAAAGAACCTCTGGAGGCTCCCTCTCATAGAAAATACAAGGATATCAGAAAATTCCATCATTCTGTCAATATGCTGAGAAATTATTTATTCAATGACAAACCAATTCTTGCCTTAAAATTTCTTTCCTTTAAATATATAATTCATAAACACACACTGACAAGCATAAACAAACACACACATAAATCATGGACTCATGTACAACTATACATAATACACACACACACACACACACACACAAACACTTAACACTATATGTTAAATAGTACCTTTCTGATATTACAGATATGAGAATGAGTGATGCCTTAATATAGTTGTCTGTTATCTTGGCTGCCTATAATTGTTATAAAACAAAATGTTGAATAGAAAAGATAAGTCATATTTATGCAAAAAGTGTTCTTATGGAGAACATGTACCAAGACATATTAGTAAATCTCTCTTAACTTCATTTGTGCTGTTGTGAGATTAGTATCTCATATCCTACCTATAGGCGCCTTACATCATTGCAAATCCATATATATGTGTGTATGCATGACAGACCACAAAACAAATGAATCTTGCAAACAGTGTGGTAACATGCTCCAAAAGTAGAAGAATATCTGAAAATAAATAGGATTTAGGCAACACAATTATGTAACTTTCCATGAATCTGGTTTGTATCTCAAATTATTTGAGCCTGTTAGCACGTTTATTGTTTGAGTACTAGATAGTATTCTAAGCCAAAATTTGCATGACTTCTGTTGTGTAGTTACAACTATAAAGAACAGAAGACTTATAGGAATAATTTGAGGCATTTCTCAAATTTTAGGTCTATATTGCATCAAGTGCTATGCAAATAGCAAGTTAAAACCTAATGCTCACGCAGATAGATATATTGAAATAGAACTGATTTATGATTAGACAATAAAGAGAGCTAGCTGTTTACTACGAACAATTAATTCGGCCCTCATCATTCACATTTGGTGATTCACAATATATTTCAATAACAGCAGGTTTAGGAGATACTACACTCTTTCAAGACTCTCTGGGTACTAGCATACATTAATATTCATATGTATGTATATGTCATATGGACATATACATAAGTAAATACAAATTAAGTTGAAAATAAGTTTTCTCTTGCTATTTTATGAGTATTGGTTTCACTATAATTTAGAAGATATGTTTATATTCATCTACCAGGAATTCACCCCTCACAATTTTTCCAAGGCAGTTTTACCTTCATTATTAGAAAAGTAGAGAACATGACAATTATTCCATATCTCTGTAGCCTGTATATCACAATCTCATATTCTTGAAAAATGGCTTCCATTATTCCATAATCCCAGAACATCATGAAAATTCACAGAACATGGAGCCTTAGGTATAATCTCAACCCCTTTTATATATAACTTGTCTTTTATTTGAGAGAACACCACCCCCATTTTATTACTGTTGATTTTTATTTCTAATATACCAGATGGAAAATGGAAAAACATATGAAGTTACATAATGATCCACCAATTCTGAACCTTGAAGGAACCTCATATTTCACTTTGGATGTATGGTATAATAAGAGTTCAGAAGCATTCACTGGTTATCCAGCTAATGTTATAGTATCTGGCTAATTATAAAGCATTTGCCTCACTTGCCATGAAAGCAATAGTGACTCTGACTCATAGATATACAAATGAGTAGGATGGGTATTGGGTCAACTGGATGCCACATATCGCCTGTGAATGAAAACATACAAACAATACACATGGCTAATCAAGATAGAAATGACTTCTCTGATATTTCAAGTAAACTTCATTATAAATGGTTAAAGAAAATAATGGCAAACAAAAAATGTGTTCTTCCTTACATATCTTACTATTCATCCTTACATACGTGGGTGCCAAAACAGCCAAAACACCAGAAGCTGAGAAGGAGCTTCTATGTCTGCACTGGCACCTGATACTAATTAATTCCTGGATAGGGTGCAACCAGACTAAAAAAGTTCTGAGTCATAGTTGTAGACCAATGGAAAACCTTATTACAAAAGATGCATTGATACATTTTCAGCATTGCCATAGATATAGGTACTGGTGTTATTTCCTTTTCTCCATTAGATTAGAATCATGTAGAGAACCACTGTTTGTGACTTGAACTCTTACTCTCAAATGTTTCTTTACTTATAGCAAGTACTTCTGTCAGGAGGATGTAAGTTCACTCATTATACCAATAAGTTAGTTGCAGGGATTGAATCTAGTTTCCCACTCTGTTGGAGACTATCTTTGACCAACTTTGCACTTAACCAGTTGAGACATTTGAACATTCCTATAGTGATTTCTTTTCTAAATGTATGTCATTTGTTGATCAGCCATGGCAAAATCTTTAGATTCTCAATAGGCTGTGATGTATTTCTCATTTGGAATTTATATTTCTTATCAAAACCTCTTTTCTGCCATTCCCTAATATTTTCCAGAGTTCCTCAGTAAATGGGGCAAGTAGTGATACAATACTGCTGATGTTAACAAAGTATCTTCCTCCAGGGCTGCAGAGATGGTTAGCTATTAAAAGCACTGGCTGTTTTACCAGCGGTCCTGAATTCAGCTACCAAAACTTACATGGCAACTCACAGCCCTCTGTAAGCCTAGTTCCAGAATATTTGATATCAAACACCTCCTTGTGGTTTCCTTGGGCTATGAATATAATACATAGTCATATATACAAGTAAAACAGCTGTGGAATAAAACAAAATAAGAAAACATTTCTCCTCCATTTCTAGAACATGAATTAATATAATATGAAACCCCAAGTCTTTCCAGATCTCACCCTGTATCAATTGTCTCCAAATAGAAGGGATACTAAGGTACTTTGCACTCTATCTTGCCTTAGTGTTCCTCTCTTCTGTATCATATTCCTCAGGGTTCAATATATGGAAATCAGAAATGTAGGAAGGATGCATGAATTAGACAGTTCAGAAACCCCTCTTTTCTTGGCTGGGGAAGCTGATTTTCAGTGTATAATATTGCTATGCACCATCATCACTGCACACATTGAAATTGTACAGGACAATCCAAGAGAACCACAATCAGACACATTTGTTTGCATACTATAGCAATCCCATAAATACATGAAAGTGAAAACCATAATATATACAGAGGATGTGGTAGGATTTGTGAAGGCCCTGTGCATGTTCCTTCATTCTTTGTGAGCTCATATGAGCTTTGTTCATGTTGATTAAGAGGACCTTGTTTTCCTGGTGCTTTCTATCTTTTCTGCCTCTTGCATTTTGTGTCTCCTCTTTACTGGGTAGATCATTGAGCTCTAAGAAGAGAGATTTGATTTAGACTTCCCATTTATGGCTGAATGTTTACAGCCTCAGTTGTGCTAATATCTGGAGGCCTACTGAGTCTGGGACCCTGTTACATATATCAAGAAATGAAGCTTTACTCTGTGTTTGATTATTAAAATATTGCTACATATTAATTACAATCTTATGTGTTGTGTTTATGATGTGATCTAATGATAAGCCAAGATTGCCAGTAATCAACATAAAATTCCCATTACCATTACCTCATCAGGAAGTATATTTTTCAGAAATTCTATTCTATCATTTCATGTAAATCTATACAATTAATGTTTGTGCTATTGAAATTTGGGGAGTTGTTAAGTAGCAAAGTGGTTGCTTTTGTACTTACTGGAACCAAGATGAGGGTCAGTGTCAAGAGCCTAGAAACTGAGATCCAGAGTTACATGTGAGATCGTGCCTTCTACTCTCAAAAATACAAACATAACTCAGTTTTGGAGCATTTATTCTGCGTTAATTTTATAAATTGTCTCATGACATTTTAACCTGACTCTATATGCTACCTTAACAAATGTGCATGAATCTTTCTTACATGCTTACTTCATTGATCTGTGTCTCACCCTTTTATAGCTGTCAAGTCCTTGAGAAAAGGAAGCAAGTATGATTGGTTATACTACAGAATATACTAAGTTGCTTTTCTAGGAGTGTTATAAGCTATGTTTTTCTGCCTTTTCTAAACATCCTCTATCTTTAGGACTGCCTCTTTTCACCATTTTGCTGACATGGAAAAGTTGCCATTTTCAGAGACGTGATTAGAAACTTCACAGGGGCATAAATGGGACATATGGACATTTATAACCACAAACCCAAACTTATAAACACATGTGATACACTCTAATAACTATGAATACTACTTTAAAAATTGGAAAATGGGAAGTATAAAATCAAAGAGGAAAAAGATAGAATAAGAAGAGTGAAAAGTATAATGAAATTGTATATGAGAAAGAAAAGGACAGAGAGGCTTCTGCTACAGATAATGTAAGGAAGGTACAAACTAGCTTTATGATGGTTATCCAGCTGTAGGGTTTCTTATGCTCCATAAGTGAGCAGGTGATGTTAATGATGTTCAAATCTGAGAACATAAGAATGAATTGGGGTAGCAGTCTCACCATTATACCTGAGAACATCCACTGGAAATATAAAAATGGCAAATAATGACTCTCTTTGATCATTAGCTGTGTTTTAGACAAATTCTCATTTGGTAAAATAAGTGAATCCTTCACAGAGCTCAAACTACGAAAGAGACAAAAAACAGAAATATATTGTGGGTTAAAAGGATTTATTAAATATTAAAAGTTGATATGTTGATTTTTACTGTAGTAACAGCAATGGAGAGACTTAGTGGAGGAGACTGATAATTTACAGTCAATCTGCAAATTAGAATGAGCTTATTTTTAAATTTTTCTTTATTTTTGAGCTTCATACCACTACACAACAAAGTATTATCATATATACCCTCATTTTCCCTCTCATGCTTTTTATATCCCTGAAACACAACCATATTCCCAAATTTGCTCACATCTCTCTCTTTATAACCTACTTGCTTTAGTTAGTGTTGTCCACATGTACATAAATATGGGGCCATCGTTTGAAGAATGGTAATCCTATAGGTTGCTATATTCTCTAATATTACTATCTCTGCCTCTCCAGAAACCACTAAAGTACTAAATGCTCAGTATAGGTTGAGGCATGGAGATGAACTTGCCATCATGATTTTGACTTCTTAGATTTTTTTAGATAATCACTGCTTCATTAACTCATGATGGCAATAGCCACATAATATCCAGAAAACAGCATTTCATAGCCCTTCTCCTATTATCTAGGTTTTGCATTTGATATGCATCTATTCTATGATATTTTCTGAGACTTGAGATACAGATAAAAGTTAGATGTATCATATCAATCTAGGCATTCAGTATCTGGTTGTGTTATCATTCAGATGAGTCATATATTTCCCCTTTGACTTCTGAGCAATACCAAAAGAAACTTCATTAACCAAAGTAGAAAAGCACTAAAGAAACCAAATGCCCGGACAGTTGCATATTTACATATACAATATTCTCCATGATGAGAGAGAATTCATATTTTACAAAATGCTATCACTCTACAGAAAGGTTGATTCATCCACATTTAATCTTTTATTAGAAGTTACTTTGTTTTGTCCATTTAACAGTGTTTTTGCCTTAAAGAAACTTTGTAATTTTATGAGGTCCCATTTGTCAATTCTTGATCTTAGAGCATAAGCTATTGGTGATCTGTTCAGCAACTTTTCCTCCGTGCCCATGTCCTCTAGGGTCTTCGCCAGTTTTTTTCTATTAGTTTCACTGTGTCTGGTTTTACATGGAGGTCCTTGATCACTTGGAGTGAAGTTTAGTACATAGAGATAAGAATGGATCAATTCACATTCTTCTGCATGCTGACCTCCAATTCAGCCAAGACCATTTGTTGAAAAAGCTATCTTTTTTCCACTGGATGTCTTTGGCTCCTTTGTCGAAGATCAAGTGACCATAGGTGTGTGAGTTCATTTCTTCAATTCTACATTGGTCCACTTGTCTGTCACTATGCCAATACCATGCAGTTTTTAACACTATCACTCTGTAGTATTGCTTGAAGTCAAGGATACTGATTCCCCCAGAATTTCTTTTGTTGTTGAGAATAGTTTTAGCTATCCTGGGTTTGTGGTTATTACAGATGAATTTGAGAATTGCTTTTTCTAACTCTGTGAAGAACTGAGTTGGGATTTTGATGGGGATTGCATTGAATCTGTAGATTGCTTTTGGCAAGATGGCCATTTTAACTATATTAATCCTGCTGATCCATGAGCGTGGCAGATTTTTCCATTTTATAAGGTCTTCCTCGATTTCCTTCTTCAGAGATCTGATATTCTTGTCAGAAAGATCGTTCATTTGTTTGGTTAGAGTCACAACAAGATACTTTATATTGTTTGTCACTATTGTGAAGGGTGTCATTTCCCTAACTTCTTCCTCAGCCTGCTTATCCTTTGAGTATAGGAAGGCAACTGATTTGCTTGAGGTGATTTTATAACCAGCCACTTTGCTGTTGTTTATCATCTGTAGGAGTTCTCTGGTGGAGGTTTTTGAGTCACTTAAGTAGACTGTCATTTCATCTGCAAATAGTGATAATTTGACTTCTTCCTTTCCAATTTGTATCCCCTTGACCTCCTTATGTTGTCTAATTGCTCTAGCTAGAACTTCAAGTATATATTGAAAAGATATGGATAGAGAGGACAGCCTTGTCTAGACCCTGATTTTAGTGGGATTGCTTTAAGTTTCTCTCCGTTTAGTTTGATGTTGGCTACCAGTTTGCTGTATATTGCTTTAAGGATGTTTAGGTATGTGCCTTTAATTCCTGTTCTTTCCAAGACTTTTAGGATGAAAGGATGATGAATTTTGTCAAATTCTTTTTCTGCATCTACTGAGATGATTATATGGTTTTATTCTTTGAGTTTGTTTATGTAGTGGATAGCATTGATGGATTTCCTTATATTGAACCATTCCTGCATCCCTGGGATGAAGCCTACTTGATCATGGTGGATGATCATTTTGATGTGTTCTTGGATTCAGTTGACAAGAATTTTATTAAGTATATTTGCATCAATATTCATAAGAGAAATTGCCCGGAAGTTCTCTTTCTTTGGTGGATCTTTGTGTGGTTTTGGTATCACCGTAATTGAGGCTTCATAGAACGAGTTGGGTAGAGTTCCTTCTGTTTCTATAATGTGGAATAGTTTGAAGAGTATTGGTGTTAGGTCTTCTATGAAAGTCTGATAGAATTCTGCACTAAAATCATCTGGTCCCGTGCATTTTGTTTTTTTGTTTTTTTTTTTTTGGTTGGGAGACTTTCTATGACCCTTTTTATTTCTTCAGGTGTTATGGGACTGTTTACTTGATCTATTTGATCCTGATTTAGTTTTGGTGTCAGATATCTGTCAAGGAAACTGTCCATTTCCTCCAGATTCTCAAGTTGTGTTGAGTATAGGCTTTTATAGTAGGATCTAATGATTTTTTGAATTTCCTCAGTTTCTGTTGTTATATCTCCCTTTTCATTTCTAAGTTTGTTAATCTGGATACCGTCTCTGTGCCCTTTGGCTAGTCTGGCTAAGGGTTTATCTATCTTGTTGATTTTCTCAAAGAACCAGCTCCTGGTTTTGTTGATTCTTTGTATGGTTCTCTTTGTTTCTACTTGATTGATTTCGGCCCTGAGTTTGATGATTTCCTGCCTTCTACTCCTCCTGGGTGAAATACCTTCTTTTTGTTCCAGGGCTTTCAGGTGTGTCATTAAGCTGTTAGTGTATGCTCTCTCCATTTTCTTCTTGGAGGCACTCAGGGCTATGAGATTTCCACTTAGCACTGCTTTCATTGTGTCCCATAAATTTGGGTATGTTGTGTCTTCATTTTCATTAAGTTCTAAAAAGTCTTTCTTTCTTTATTTCTTCCTTGACCAAGGTATCATTGAGTAGAATATTGTTCAGTTTCCATGTGTATGTGGGTTTTCTGTTGTTTTTGTTGCTATTGAAGACCACTTTTACTCCATAGTGATCTGATAGGAGGCATGGGATTAGTTTGATCTTCCTATATTTGTTGAGGTCTGTCTTGTGACCAATTATATGGTCGATGTTGGAGAAGGTACCAAGAGGTGCTGAGAAAAAGGTATATTCTTTTGTTTTAGGATAGAATGTTCTATATATATCTATTAAATCTAATTGGTCCAAAGCTTCAATTAGTTTCATTGTGTCCCTGTTCAGTTTCTGTTTTCCTGATCGATCCATTGAGGAAAGTGCAGTGTTGAAGTCACCCAAAATTATTGTGTTAGGTACAATGTGTGCTTGGAACTTTAATGAAGTTTCCTTTAATAATGAGGGTGCCCTTGCATTTGGAGCATAGATGTTCAGGATTGAGAGTTCTTCTTGTTGTATTTTTCCTTTGACCAGCAAGAAGTGTCCCTCAGAGTCTTCTTTGATGACATTGGGTTGAAAGTCAATTTTATCTGATATTAGAATGGCTACTCCAGCTTGTTTCCTGAGACCATTTGCTTGTAAAATTGTCTTCCAACCTTTTACTCTAAGGTAGTGTTTGTCTTTGACCCTGAGGTGTGTTTCCTGTATGCATCAAAATGTAGAGTCCTGTTTACACATCCAGTCGGTTAGTCTATGTCTTTTTATTGGGGCATTGAGTCCATTGATGTTAAGAGATATTAAGGAATACTGATTGTTACTTACTGTCATTTTTGATGTTATTTTTTAAATTTGATTGGTTAACTTCTTTTGGGTTTGATTAGAGATGGTTACTATCTTGCTTTTTCCAGGGTGAAGTTTCCCTCCTTGTATTGGTGTTTTCCTCCTATTATCCTTTGTAGGGCTGTGTTTGTGGATAGATAATTGGGTAAACTTGGTTTTGTAATGGAATGTCTTAGTTTCTCCATCTATGGTGATTGAGAGTTTTGTTGGGTATAGTGGTTTTGGCTGACATTTGTGTTCTCTTAGAGTCTGCATGAGATATGCCCAGAATCTTCTAGCTTTCATAGTCTCAGGTGAAAAGTCTGCTGTGATTCTGATAGTTCCTTCGCCTTTTTCTTTTACTGCCTTTAATATTCTTTCTTTTTTTAGTGCATTTACAGTTTTGTTTATCATGTGACAGGAGGTATTTCTGTTCTGGAAAAGACTGTTTGGAGTTCTGTAGGCTTCTTGTATATTCATGGGCATCTCTCTCTTTAGGTTAGGGAAGTTTTCTTCCATAATTTTATTGAAGATATATGCTGGCCGTTTAAGTTGTAAATCTTCACTCTCATCTCTGCCTATAATCCTTAGGTTTGGTCTTCTCACTGTGTCCTGGATTTCCTGGATATTTTGGGTTATAAGCCTTTTGCATTTTGCATTTTCTTTAACTGTTGTGTCTATGGTTTCTATGGTATCTTCAGCATCTGAGATTCTTTCTTCTATCTCTTGTATTCTGTTGTTGATATTTGCATCTATGGCCCCTGATTTCTTCCCAACGTTTTCGATCTCCAAAGTTGTCTCCCTTTGAGTTTTCTTAGTTGTTTCTACTTCTGATTTTAGATCCTGGATGGTTTTGCTTAGCTTCTTCACTTGATTGTTTGTTTTTTCCTGTAATTCTTTAAGAGATTTTTGTGTTTCCTCTTTCATGACGTCAGCCTGTTGACCAAAGTTCTCCTATATTTCTTTAAGTGATTTTTGCGTTTCCTCCTTATTGGCTTTTGTATTCTCCTGAATTTCTTTCAATGATGTTTGTGTTTCCCTTGTAAGGGCTTCTAACTTTTGATCCACTTTCTCCTGAATTTCTTTAAATATGTCCTTCATGTGTTCCTGTACCAGCATCATGACCAGTGATTTTAAATGCCAATCTTGTTTTACTGGTGTGATGGGGTATCCAGGGCCTGCTGTTAAAGGGGAAGTGGGTTCAGATGCTGCTATATTGCCTTGATTTCTGTTAGTGACGTTCCTGTGTTTGCCTTTTGCCATCTAGTTCTCACTGGTGTTAGTTGGTCCTGTCAATGCTGGACTCACCAGTGCAAGCTGCCTCATCCTAGGTGGCCTCTGGTGCACAGCTGACCTCCTGCACTGCCTGAAGACAGGGTGCTGTGGCCCAGGCTGTTCAGATCCTGAAGCAGACACCTGGAGGCTCCCGCAGGGGCCTGCTGGACTCATCAGAACACACTGACTCCTCCCAGCCCGCCTCCCGGATGCCCCTCTTGCCTCTTGCAGGACCTGGAGATGTGGCTTTGCAGCCCAGGCTGTTCTCAATCCCGAAGCGGAGGTCTGAAGGCTCCTGCCAGAGGCCTCAGTACTGGAACCTAAGCTCCGTGCTGTAGGAGCCAGCTGTGTGCTCCCCCTGATTTCTTCTCAAAGTTTTCTGTGTCCAAATTTGTCTCCCTTTGTGATTTCTTAGTTGTTTCCTCTTCTGTTTTTAGATCCAGGATGGTTTTGCTCAGTTCCATCATTTGTTTGTTTGTGTTTACCTGTAATTCTTTAAGAGATTTTTGTGTTTCCTCTTTCATGACTTCTGCCTGTTGACTCAAGTTCTCCTGCATTTCTTTCAGTTTGTGTGTGTGTGTGTGTGTGTGTGTGTGTGTGTGTGTGTTTCTTCTTTATTGGCTTCTATATCTTGAGCCTTATTCTCCTGCATTTCTTTAAGTGATTTCCGTGTTTCCATTATATGGGATTCTAGCTTATTCATGTTCCCCTGTATTTCTTTAAGAGATCAATTTATGTCCTTTTTGTGTTCTTCTAGCAGCATCATGACCAGTGATTTTTAAATCCAAATCTTGTTTCTCTGGTGTGTTGGCATAACCAGGACTTGCTGATGTTGGAGAGTTTGGTTCAGATTCTGCCATATTGCCTGGATTTCTGTTAGTAGCATTCCTGCATTTGCCCTTTGCCATCTTGTTCTCTGGAGTTAGCTGGTCTTGTCTCTGGCTGGTGTTTGAGCCTCCTGAGGGGCTCTGGGGCTATTTCTGCAACACTGGATGGCTGGATTTCCCCTGTAGCAGATTGCTGATGTGCTGTCCTCCTCTTGGGTGCCCTTGCAGCCCTAGTGTGCTTTGCCCCAGATTGTGTCTGTGAACCAGATGGTGCCCGTTTGCTCCTTCAGGGAGTGCTGAAGGTTGTATGCTGCGGGGACCTTTTCTGAGTGCTGATCACTCTGCTGGGCAGCTGATCTTCCAATTGTGTTGGTGCACACATGGCTAGCCTAGCTGCTCAGGCCCTAAGTCTAGGCAAAAGCCTGGGAAGCCAAGGTCCCAGCAAAGTTCCCCTAGAGAACTAATGACTGCTAACTGGGTCTGTCAGGTGGCCAGGATGGCTGGCGTGCATGCACTCCCTGAAAGTGCCAGGAGAGTCTGCTTGGCTAACAACCTCCTGGCTGGGTTGACACACAGATGGCCCACTGAGAAGCCCAGTTTTTGGGGTCAATCCAAGGCCTGTTAGTGCCTAGACCCCCGCTATGTTAGACTAGGTCTGTGCCTGTTAGCCGACTTTGCCTGCTAGAACTCTCTAGCGTCCTGTAGGCAAAATGGTGGCACGCATGCAGGCCCCAGGCAAAAAACCTCCAGGTTGGGTTGGCACCCAGATGGCCCCCTGAAGAGCCCAGGGCCTGGGTGCAGGCCAATGCCCGTTTGGCTTAGACCCTCTGAGATGTTGGCCTTGGGTTATATTTGCGTACCTCAGTCTGTCTGATCTCTCTGGAGGCCGAGAACCAAGATTGAGGAGAGTCTCTTGCAACTGGCTGGCAGGAGGCAGAGTTCTGAAGTGGCTTCTGTGCAGTGAAAGGCACCATAAATCCGCTGCAGCTTGCAGCCTGGCTAGTGAGTGATGGCCAGTGGTCATGGGCACATGGCTTGCCTGGACCCTGTCCCTTTGGTTCCACTGCTGATGGCCCTTCAGCTGGACCAGCCACTGCTGCCGCCACCGCGACCTTCAGTTTCACATTTTTAATGTCAAGTTCAAGTGCAAAGCAGTCATAAGAAACATGGTTTGTAAAGAAGGCCAGAAATTATGATGTCTACGCTGCTGTCTTTAAGTGATTTTTCTTTTCAGTATTAGAATCTTACTTCTACTATTGTTATCTAAAGTCAGGTCTAGCTTTGTGTTCCCTTCTGAAACATGGAATCTCTCTCCATAGTTCTGATTTTAGTTAAATATACCCATACACAGTGTTGTTCGATGCTTGATGTTATTGGTTTCCTTCAACACTCCCAAGTCAAACTACTGTTTAAACCAGAATACTTTCCTTTATCAAATCATTCACTCTTTTGAAGATCTTCTCTTCATTAAAACTGCACATCAAAAACAACAAAACAAAACAAATCTGATCCAGTTCCTGAGAGAATATATAGATTTTGCATTTATTACCTATTGTATTTTTAACTAAAATATAGATTTCAAAATATGATTGTGGGAGTCCAGCAGGCCCCGGGCAGGAGCCTTCAGGTGTCTTTGGGATCTGAACAGCCTGGGCCACAGCACTCAGTCTCCAGGAAGTACAAGAGGCCTGTTGTGCACCCAGAGGCAGGCTGGGAGGACACAGCGTGCTCCAGTGTGTCCAGCCCCACAGAGCTTAGGTTCCAGTCCTAAGGCCTCTGGCAGGAGCCTTCAGATCTCCGATTCAGGATCCAGAGAAGCCTGGGCTACAACACCACATCTCCAGGCCATGCAAGAGTCCAGAGGAGCACCCGGCTATGAGGAGTCAGTATGCTCTGCTGAGTCTATCAGACCCCAGGCGGGAGCCTTCAGGTCTCTGCTTTGTGATCTGAACAGTCTGGGCCAAAGAACCCTGTCTCCAGGCAGTGCAGGAGGGCAGCTGTGCACCAGAGAGCAGCTGGGAAGAGGCGGCTTACACTGGTGAGTCCAGCATTGACAACAAGACCAACTAACACCAGTGAGAAGTAGATGGCAAATGGCAAACGCAGGAACATCACTAACAGAAATCAAGACAATATGGAAGCATCTGAATTTTCCTTTAACAACATGCCCTGGGTACCCCATCACACCAGAAAAAAACAAGATTTGGATTTAAAATCACTGGTCATGATGCTGGTACAGGAACAGATGAAGGACATACTTAAAGAAATTCAGGAGAAAATGGATCAAAAGTTAGAAGCCCTTACAAGGGAAACACAAACATCATTGAAAGAAATTCAGGAGAATACAAACCCAATAAGGCAGAAACACAAAAATCACTTAAAGAAATACAGGAGAACGTTGGTCACCAGGCTGAGGTCATGAAAGAGGAAACACAAAAATCTCTTAAAGAATTACAGGAAAACACAAACAATCAAGTGAAGGAGCTAAGCAAAACCATCCAGGATCTAAAATCAGAAGTAGAAACATCTAAGAAACTGAAAGGGAGACAACTTTGGAGATAGAAAGCGTTGGGAAGAAATCAGGGGCCATAGATGCAAATATCAACAACAGAATACAAGAGAAAGAAGAAATAATCTCAGATGCTGAAGATACCATAGAAACCATGGATTGAACAGTTTAAAAATGCAAAATGCAAAAAGCTTGTAACCCAAAATACCCAGGAAATCCAGGACACAATGAGAAGACCAAATCAAAGGATTATAGGCATAGATGAGAGTGAAGATTTACAACTTAAAGGGCCAGCAAATATCTTCAATAAAATTATGGAAGAAAACTTCCCTAACCTCAAGAGAGAGAGATGCCCATGAATATACAAGAAGCCTACAGAACTCCAAACAGACTGGACCAGAATAGAAATACCTCCTGTCATATAATAATCAAAACCACAAATGCACTAAACAAAGAAAGAATATTAAAGGCAGTAAGAGAAAAAGGCCAAGGAACATATAAAAGAAGACCTATCAGAATCACACTAGACTTCTCACAAGAGACCATGAAAGCTAGAAGATCCTGGGCAGATCTCATGCAGACTCTAAGAGAACACAAATGCCGGCCACATTCTACTATACCCAGCAAAACTCTCAATCACCATAGACAGAGAAACTAAGATATTCCATGACAAAACCAAGCTTACCCAATATCTATCCACAAACCCAGCCCTACAAGGATAAAAGGAAGAAAACACCAATACAAAGAGGGAAACTTCACCCTGGAAAAAGCAAGATAGTAACCTTCTTTCTATCAAAGGAAGGTAACCAATCAAATTTAAAAAATAACATCAAAAATGACAGGAAGCAATAATCACTATTCCCTAATATCTCTTAACATCAATGGCTCAATGACCCAATAAAAAGACATAGACTAACCGACTGGATATGTAAACAGGACTCTACATTTTGCTACATACAGGAAACACACCTCAGGGTCAAAGACAAACACTACCTTAGAGTACAAGGCTGGAAGACAATTTTACAAGCAAATAGTCTCAGGAAACAAGCTGCAGTAGCCATTCGAATATCAGATAAAATTGATGTTCAACCCAAAGTCATCAAAAGAGACTCTGAGGGATACTTCTTGCTGGACAAAGGAAAAATACAACAAGAAGAACTCTCAATCCTGAACATCTATGCTCCAAATGCAAGGGCTCCCTCAATCATAAAAGAAACTTCACTAAATCTCAAAGCACATATTGCACCTAACAAAATAATTGTGTGTGACATCAGCACTGTATTTTCCTAAATGGACCTATCAGGATAACAGAAACTGAACAGGGACACAGTGAAACTAATTGAAGTTTTGGACCGATTCGATTTAACAGATATGTTTAGAACGTTTTATTCTTTTTTTTTTTTTAGTTTTTTTTTATTCGATATATTTTTTATTTACATTTCAAATGATTTCCACTTTCCTAGCACCCCCACTCCCCGAAAGTCCCGTAAGCCCCCTTCTCTGCCCCTGTCCTCCCACCCATCCACCCCTTCCCACTTCCCCGTTCTGGTTTTGATGAATACTTCTTCACTGATTCTTTCCAGAAAAAGGGGCCACTCTTCCTTTCTTCTTGTACCTCATTTGATGTGTAGATTATGTCTTGGGTATTCCAGGTTTCTAGGTTAATATCCACTTATTAGTGAGTGCATACCATGATTCACCTTTTGAGTCTGGGTTACCTCACTTAGTATGATGCTATCTAGCTCCATCAATTTGCCTAAGAATTTCATGAATTCATTGTTTCTAATGGCTGAATAGTACTCCATTGTGTAGGTATACTACATTTTTTTCCATCCACTCTTCTGTTGAGGGATACTTGGGTTCTTTCCAGCATCTGGCAATTATAAATAGGGCTGCTATGAACATAGTAGAGCATGTATCCTTATTACATGGTGGGGAATCCTCTGGGTATATGCCCAGGAGTGGTATAGCAGGATCTTCTGGAAGTGAAGTGCCCAGTTTTTGGAGGAACTGCCAGACTGATTTCCAGAGTGATTGTACCAATTTGCAACCCCACCAGCAGTGGAGGAGTGTTCCTCTTTCTGCACACCCTCTCCAACACCTGGTGTCTCCTGAATTTTTACTCTTAGCCATTCTGACTGGTGTAAGGTGAAATCTCAGGGTTGTTTTGATTTGCATTTCCCTAATGACTAATGAAGTTGAGCATTTTTTAAGATGCTTCTCCGCCATCCGAAGTTCTTCAGGTGAGAATTCTTTGTTTAACTCTGTACCCCCGTTTTTTAATAGGGTTATTTGGTTTTCTGGAGTCTAACTTTTTGAGTTCTTTATATATATTGGATATTAGCCCTCTATCTGATGTAGGATTGGTGAAGATCTTTTCGCAATTTGTTGGTTGCCAATTTGTCCTCTTGATGGTGTGCTTTGCCTTACAGAAACTCTGCAATTTTATGAGGTCCCATTTGTCAATTCTTGCTCTTAGATTATACACTATTGGTAGAACATTTTATTCTAAAGCAAAAGAATATACCTTTTTCTCAGCACCTCAAGGTAGCTTCTCCAAAATCATTAAAAAAAATTGGTCACAAGACAGACCTCAACAAATAGAAGATCGAATCAATCCCATGCCTCCTATCAGATCGCTATGGAGTAAAAGTGATCTTCAATAGCCAAAAAAAAAAAAAAAAAAAAAAAAAAAAAAAAAAAAAAAAACCAAACAAACAAACAAAACCCAGAAAACACCCATACACGTGGAACCTGAACAATATTCTACTTAATGATAACTTGGTCAAGGAAGAAATAAAGAAAGTAAAGACTTTTTAGAACTTAATGATAATGAAGACACAACATACCCACATCTATGGGACACAATGAAAGCAGTGCTAAGAGGAAAACTCATAGCCCTGAGTGCCTCCAAAAATAAAATGGAGAGAGCATACACTAACAACTTAGCAACATACCTGAAAGCCCTGGAACAAAAAGAAGCTACTTCACCCAGGAGGAGTAGAGGGCAGGACGTCATCAAACTCAGGGCAGAAATCAATGAAGTAGAAACAAAGAGAACCATACAAAGAATCAACAAAACAAGGAGCTGGTTCTTTGAGAAAATCAACAAGATAGATAAACCCTTAGCCAGACTAACCAAAGAGCACAGAGACAGTATACAGATAAACTTAGAAATGAAAATTGAGATATAACACAAAAAAACTGAGGAAATTCAAAAAAATCATTAGATCCTACTACAAAAGCCTATACTCAACATAATTGGAGAATCTGGAGGAAATGGACAGTTTCCTAGACAGATATCTGACACCAAAACTAAATCAGGATCAATTAGATCATTTAAACAGTCCCAAACACCTAAAGAAATAAAAAGGGTCATAGAAAGTCTCCCAACCAAAAAAAAAAAAAAAAAAAAAAAAAAAAAAAAAAAAAAAAAAAAAAACAACGCACGGGACCAGATGGCTTCAGTGTAGAATTCTATCAGACATTCATAGAAAGCCTAACACCTAAACTCTTCACACTATTCAACAAAATAGAAACAGAAGGAACTCTACCCAACTCGTTCTATGAAGCCACAATTACGCTGATACCAAATCCACACAAAGATCCATAAAAAGAAAGAGAACTTCAGGCCAATTTCCCTTATAAATATTTATACTTAATAAAATTCTTGCCAACCGAATCCAAGAACACATCAAAATGATCATCCACCATGATCAAGTAGGCTTCATCCCAGGGATGCAGTGTTGGTTCAATATAAGGAAATCCATAAATGCAATCTACTACATAAACAAACTCAAAGAAAAAAATTATATGATCATCTCATTAGATGCAGAAAAAGCATTTGACAAAATTCAGCATCCTTTCATGCTAAAAGTCTTGGAAAGAATAGGAATTCAAGGCCCATACCTAAACATCGTTAAAGCAATAAACAGCAAACCAGTAGTCAACATCAAACTAAACGGAGAGAAATTTGAAGCAATCCCACTAAAATCAGGGACTACACAAGGCTGTCCTCTCTCTCCATATCTTTTAATATAGTACTTGAATTTCTTGTTAGAGCAATTAGACAACAAAAGGAGGTCAAGGGGCTACAAATTGGAAAGGAATAAGTCAAATTTTCACTATTTGCAGATGAAATGATAGTCTACTTAAGTGACCTGGAAACCTCCACCAGAGAACTCCTACAGCTGATAAACAACTTCAGCAAAGTGGATGGTTACAAAATCAACTCAAGCAAATCAGTTGCCTTCCTATACTCAGAGGATAAGAAGGCTGAGGAAGAAGTTAGGGAAATGAAACCCTTCACAATAGCCACAAACAATATAAAGTATCTTGGTGTGACTCTAACCAAACAAGGGAAAGATCTATATGACAAGAACTTCAGGTCTCTGAAGAAGAAATTGAAGAAGGCCTCAGAAAATAGGAAAATCTGCCATGCTCATGGATTGGCAGTATTAATATAGTTAAAATCGCCATCTTGCCAAAAGGAATCTACAGATGCAACACAACTCCCATCAAAATCCCAACTCAGTTCTTCACAGAGCTAGAAAATGCAATTCTCCAATACATCTGGAATAACAAAAAACCCAGGATAGCTAAAACTATTCTCAACAACAAAAGAAATTGTTGGAGAATCAATATCCCTAACTTCAAGCAATATTACAGAGCAATAGTGTTAAAAACTGCATGGTATTGGCATAATGACAGACAAGTGGACCAATAGAATAGAATTGAAGACCCAGAAATGAATTCACACACGTATCGTCACTTGATCTTCGAAAAAGGAGCTGAAAACATCCAGTGGGAAAAAGATAGCCTTTTCAACATATGGTGCTTGTTCAATTGGAGGTCAGCATGCAAAAGAATGCAAATTGATCCAATCTTATCTCCATGTACTAAACTCCACTCCAAGTGGATCAAGGACCTCCACGTAAAACCAGACACACTTAACCTAATAGAAAAGAAACTGGGGAAAACCCTTGAGGACAAGGGCACAGGGGAAAAGTTCCTGAACAGAAGACAAATAGCTTATGCTCTAAGATCAAGAATTGACAATTGCGACCTCATAAAATTACAAAGTTTCTGTAAGGCAAAGGACAATGTTAAAAGGACAAAACAGAAACCATCAAACTGGGAAATGAATTCACCAACCCTATATCTGATAGAGGGCTAATATCTAATATATACAAAGAACTCAAGAAGTTAGACTCCAGGGAACCAAATATCCCTATTAAAAATGGGGTACAGATCTAAACAAAGAATTTTTACCTGAAGAAATTCGGACGGCCAAGAGGCACCTTAAGAAGTGCTCAACGCCATTAGTCATTAGGGAAATGCAAATCAAAACAACCCTGAGATTTCACCTTACACCAGTCAGAATGGCTAAGGTCAAAAACTCAGGAGACAACAGGTGTTGGCGAGGTTGTGGAGAAAGAGAAACACTCCTCCACTGCTGGTGGGGCTGTAAGATGGTACAAACACTTTGGAAATCAGTCTGGCATTTCCTCAGAAAACTGGACATGACACTTCTGGAAGACCCTGCTATACCTCTCCTGTGCATATACCCAAAGGATTCCCCGGTATGCAATAAAGACACATGCTCCATTATGTTCATAGCAGCCTTATTTATAATAGTCAGAAGCTGGAAGGAACCCAGATGTCCCTCAAAGGAGGAATGGATACAGAAAATGTGGTATATTTACACAATGGAATACTACTCAGCAATTAGAAAAAATGAACTCACAACATTTTAGGCAAGTGGCTTGATCTGGAAAATATCATCCGAAGTGAGGTAACCCAATCACAAAAGAATACACATGGAATGCAATCTCTGATAAGTGGATATTAATTAGCCCAGAAGCCCTGAATACCCAAGACACAAATCGCATAACAAATGACTCCCATGAAGAAGTATGGAGAGGGTCCTGATCCACCTTTGGAGGGGAATATAAGGACAGAGAAAATGGAGGGAGGTGATTTGGAGAATGGATGGAGAGAAGGTTTATGGGACATATGGGGAGGGAGTATCTGTGAAAGGGGAAATCATTTGGAATGAAAACGAAGAATTTAGAAAATAAAAATATTAAAATGAAAAAAAATATGATTGTGAAATTTAGCATTGAATGCTGTTTGAAAAACTATAGGACAGTCTTATAGTGTATTTAATAAAAGCCATATCTGCAGTTTTCATTTATGTATACATTTTAAATTTATAATACGGTGATTTTACTTCCATAGATGCAGGTTCTTCCTACTATCAGTAAATCTTCCACTGCCGTGTGTTACTCAAGAAGAAAACACATTTAGCAGACAACCTATTATTCCCTGGTGCAAGTCATATGCTGTAAAAGTTAAGAGTCTTTCCTGCTAATAGTATGGGGGAGTAATGGGATATATGGGACAGCAAGTAAAAGGAGGACTGCTGAGTGTGGATAGATACTGTTGTGAACATGGCACAGAAATATTGGCTTTGAACAGATAAGATGAATATAAACTAAACCAAATATTTATGGAAACTTTTCAAAAAGCCCGTTGGTTTATGTGCTAATCAAATTTTAAAATATAAACACATTGAAACAAGCTATGTCTTCCTACTTCTGAGAGCTTATATATTTTCCTGGAGATTTTTTCAGCAGTTGACAAAAATAAGTGTTAATGTACAGATTATTTATCAATATATTTGTTTATTTGAAGAGAAAATTAGAAACTACAAAATTATGGAGCAATTGGAGAAATTATGTATGAGATATAGGAAATGCTAGTTTAACATTCTAGTATACTAGATATAAATTATCAAAGTAAAATGTATCTTAGCAGACATTATTGCCATATTTTGATACTCTATTAATAGCATATTGCTACATAAAATAGTTATTAAAAGCATTTAACAAAAAAAAAACCAGAATAGATAAATAGACTGATCCATTAAGAAAATAAAAATTAGAATAGTATCACACAATATAGAATGTTGCTTGTTTGAATGATAATTCGCTTGTGTTTAATTCTTACTTTTCAGGGCTAAAAGGAACACTTGTGCCTGAAATATTATAGTAACAAGTTTAATGCTAACTAAGGTACACAATAATAATACATAACAAAAATAACACTGTAAAAGTAAATACTTGTGTTAATATGAAAGTCAACAAAAGCTTTCTGACTCTCATTTTTTTCTCTTTTCTTCTGTGACCTATAAAGAGAAAGTAGGGTGGTTAAATGTGCACCTACATTAATGGAAGGAACACATGGAATTGGTTAGTGAGATACGCAGCTGTGCTGGAGCAAAGTGTTTTGTACTATTGAATCTAAATAAAATTGAATCGTTATAGATTAAATAATACTTTTGATATCCAAGGAAACTAATAAGAGGGGAAAAACATAAAAGTAAGTGAATTAAATTTGAAAGATTTTTAGTACAGAATAAATTGAAGAACTGAGAAGCAAGATTGATGTAACACAAAAAGAATGGAGATTCTATGCTAACAACAAACAGTGGACAGGAAGAAGTAGCTCGCATCCTATTATCAATGAAAAAAATAGAAATTGATGAGACATTTCATTCAAATAGCAATTTGGTGGTGTAATATATTTTGAATAATCATATTTGCTATGTATGACAGATTTCCTTTGCAAGTGAAGAAGTGTTTATTTAAATCCGAAGCTAGTAAATCACATTTCAGAAGTCCACATAAAAATCTGAGTATATGTTATTCTTAGCGATAAAGAATATAACTCAAAAGCTTTCAAATTAGAGTGTCATTGTATTCATACATGCATGTGTAAAGGGTCAATTATTCAATTTATTTAGACAGAATACTTATTACATTTACTTATACACTGAAGTGGAGCTTACTGTGGTCAGTGGTAAAAACAATTAGTGAGTATCAATCTTATCATTCATCATATATGTCTTGGGGATGGAATTCATTTCATCCAGCTTGTTAGCAATTACCTTTATGTATTGAGCCATCTTTTCAGTCAAGGAATGAAAGATTTTCAAATGATGTTTAAAATAAAATATAAGTTACAAATTAAGCATTCAGATAAAGCTCTGATGTATTGTGAAATAAAACCTGAAATATTTTTAAGGAAAAAGAGAATGTTCCATAAGAGTATATGGTTTCAATAATGTATAGAGTAGACATTATAGATATATTAGACATCTACAATGAAGAAGAGAGATGTCTCAGCTGTTAAGAAGCAATATCTTCAGTCTGTAGACTGGTAAGAGTGAGAGTATAATCTCTACCAGATCCACTGCCACTGAATATTGAAGGAACCCCAGATTCCAACATGGTGGCATCATATGTTAATAGTCTAGGAGCACTTCCTGGTTTGTGCTGATACCAGACAAACAAATTACTAATGCCCTCACTTGCCTTGTAAATAATCGTGGCTCCTAGAGATACAGATAAGGAGGATGGAGGTCATCTAGATATCACATATCATGCCTGTAATGGTAAACATACAGCATATACATAATCATAATAGAATTCTTTCCCAGAAGTTAAAATTAGCAATAATTAGAAAGGAGCAAATGAATACCAATGCCATCCTTCCTTACCTGGAATTGCAAATGGCAGGAAGAGCAAAATCTGAGAGGGAAACTTCATATCTCTCTGCCTTGACCTGACATTGACTGATTCCTCCACTACATGTGGCCAGACAAATAAGAAGTTATGTGTAAGTTCCATGGGTGCATGGAAATAAACTAAGCCTGGGATGAGTTGATCAGATTAACTCAGCTGAGTGTGTCCAGGTGTCCCAAACCAGAACAGAATATTGCATATTTTACTATTGGAAATGATATATTTTTTTATAAAAGATATTTAAAACAGTTTTATCATTGCAATCTATAAACACATGAATTAATTTATTTTCTCCATTTTTTTCCGGTTCAGATCATAGGTGTTTAAACAAGCCATAGAAATATGAGAATGTAGATATCAAATATTTTCATTTCCATACTTCTATAAGGAATTGTTCCACTTGAAACAATCATAATAACATGCTTATCAGAAACAGAAATAGATTTGAAATACCTTTGATGAACTTATTGCACTGCTTTGCTTATTATACTAAATATTCTCATGTCAATATACAAAATTATTTAAAAACATTTTATTATAGGGAGTGGAGATATGGTACAGCAATTAACAGGATTTGTTGCTCTTGTCTGGGTCCCATGTTGGATTATCAGCACCAACATGGTTGTGAGAGCCCTTTATAACACAAGTTCAGCGGGATCCAACACCATTTTCTTGCCTTCTTATACACCAGGGACAGACTTCATCATCCTGAAGGAGGATGAAGAGGAGGAAAAGGAGAAGACAGTGTGATGTGTGGAAGAAAACACATAGAAAAAATAGACACCCACAAGAAAACAATCTTTTAACAACATTTTATGATAAGTTTGTGTTTGTGTTTGTGTGGGTGTGCATGTGCGTGTGTGCGTGTGTGGGTGTGTGCGTGTGCGTGTGCGTGCGTGCGTGCGTGTGTGTGTGTGTGTGTGTGTGTGTGTGTAGTCTGAGGACAGTGTAAGGTAGCCAGTTCATTTGTTATCACTGGAAGTCACAAGGACTGAAACTAGTTCTTCAAGCTTAACGGCAAGTATCAATACTGTCTGTCCTATTTCTATATCCCTGTAATATTTCTTAAGTGTATGTCTCTTATAGATCCTTCCTGGAAAAACATACAGGAGTTATACTTAACTAATCAATAGGCTCCAATGTATCTACCACCATCTTCTGGCCTCCTTAAGTACTATATAAATGTGGTATATAGACATACATGCAAGCAAAACACACAAATACATAGAATATAATAATAAAAATATGCTTTTTCTCTCAAGTAAAGAACATGCATTAATGTAATGTGAACCTATGAGTAATTCCGGTATCCTAGGATCAATTATTTCCAGCAAAAATGAGAACTAAGGTCAGCTCCCTGTGTTTTCTTTCATCTTTCCTCTATAATAGAGCTTCTCAACCTTCCTAATATTGAGATGCTTTATTATAATTTCTCTTACTCCAGTGACCCCAAATATAAAATTATTTTATTGAGAATTACTACTGTATACCCAATCATATTATGAAGTATTCAAGTGAGTTTTCTCTTAATCATGACTTGTGGAGAAATGAAAGATATGTATATCAGGTAGCCACATCAACAAGCCCTTGCTTCTTGGCTGCAGAGGTTTCATCTCAGTGAATGATTCTTCTGTGAATCTTCAGTACTGCATTGATAACTTTTGTTTAGTTGTAAGGGACTACATCAGGCTGATAAGTCACCAGTTTGTGCTTCTATAATTATATGAGAATTTTCATTTTCTGTCATTTTCAATTGTTAATATATAGGTAAAAATATACAATACCTCTATTGAAGGAAGAAAATGAAACAAATATTCTTGGGGCTGTAGAAGTGTCTCAATATATAAATTGCTTAGAGCATTCAAACCAAATGATCTTAGTTTGAACTCTTAATATCTTTGTGAAGATGTAATATGTTTCTTGAAATTTGTTTATGTAAACATTGTGAAACATGCATACAATGTTTATACATATCATAGACTGAAGGAGGATGAAGAGGAGGAAAAGGAGAAGACAGTGTGATGTGTGGAAGAGTAGAAAGCAAAGTAGAAGAAGACAACAAGAACATAAGAGAGGAGATAAAGAGAAAAAACAAGAAGAGGAAGAGAAAAAGAGGAGAAAGAGGCAAAGGAAGGAGATGCAGAAGCATCAGAAGAAGAAGTGAAGAAGGAGGAGGAGAAAGAGAAAAGAGGAAGAAAGAATAACCTGGATTCTGTTGAAAGCAAGGAATAATCCAAAATTGGTACATGCAGTGATACCAGCATGGTAAGTGAATTGTTAATGTCTAAATAGTGCTGCCTGTGAAAAATAACATGTTTGTCAGTACACATCAGGTTAAGAATTTTTTCCCATTGATGAACTCAAGGCTGAAAGCAATACTGGGCACATACTAAGAAAATGCACCAACATGTAATAAGGAAACGTCCATTATGTTTATAGCATACTTATTTATTAATAATATAACATTTTATATATAATATTATGGAATATATAGAGGTACATTATATAATATAATATTATATTATTACATTATATTATATTATATTATATTATATTATATTATATTATATTATATTATATTATATTATATTATATTATATTATATATGCATATATTAACCAGAAGCTGCAAAGAACCCAGATGTCCCTCAACAGATGAATGGATTCAGAAAATGTGGAACATTTGCACAATGGAATAATACTCAGCTATTAAATACAATGACTTCATGAAATTCTTAGGCAAATGGATGGAAATAGAAAGTATCTTCCTAAGTGGATATTAACTCAGAATCTCAGAATACCCAAGATACAATTCACACACCAAATGATTCTCAAGAAGGAAGACCAAAGTACCAATATTCTCGTGCTTCTTAAAAGGGGGAACAAGATATCCACAGAAGGAGATACAGAGTCAAAGTGTGGAGCAGAGGCTGAAGTAAAGACCATACAGAGACTGTCCCACCTGGGGACCGATCCCATAAAAAGTTACCAAACCAAGACACTAGTGTGGATGTCAACAAGAGCTTGCTGAGAGAAGCCTGATATAGCTGTCTTCTGATAGCCTCTGCCAGTGCCTGACAAATACTCTCTGCCTACCATTAATCTGAGTGCAGAGTGCCAAATGGAAGAGCTAGAGAAAGGATTCAAGGAGTTGAAGGGGTTTGCAGCCCTATAGGAGGAACAAAAATATGAACATCTGTACACCCAGAGCTCCCTTGGACTAAGCTACCAACCAAAGATTACACATGGAGGGACCCATGGCTCCACCTACAATGTAGCTGAGGAAGACATTTTTGGGGCATGAAAGGGAGGAGACTTTCTTGGTCCTGAGAAGGCTTGATGGCCCACCTTCTTGGCCAGAACAAGAAAGCGGGAGTGTGTGGGTTGGTGAGCAGGGGAAGTGGGGATGGAATAGGGTGTTTCCAGGGGCAAAGTAGGAAAGAGGATAACATTTGAAATGTAAATGAAGAAAATATCTAATAAAAATTCCAAAAAAAGAAAATAAATTTCGATTCTCTCCCTGTAAACCTGAAGAATATATATAAGTCCTGATGACACTTCACCTAGAATTCTAGCCTCCAAGACTGTTATTTGAAAGGAAAGTAACAATGCTAATTGATGGAGGAGAAACAACCCAAAGCAAAGACTAAAAGGATTGTCACTTGGAGTGAAAATGGTTTAACTAGGAACCATAAAATATTTAATAAGTCACAAGTCTCATAGATGAGAAACCCCATTTTGAGTTGTTCTCACAATCAAAGAGGCTCTCAAAACTGTCAAAAATGTGGAGGGAGAATATGGCAGATATTCCTTCATGACCAAGAATAAAGAATGCATAGTGGAGGTTAAAAGGGAAGATGCTGAGACTTCCATTATCTCGAACAATAACTGAAATATCCATAGATGCTCTCAAAAGTCTTATATAATGATGGAGTAATGTGACAATCATTATCTTAACATAACTCCATAATTAAATAATTCTAAATAAGAAATACAGAGAATCAGAGACCAGAACATCCAATACAAAATGATTTCTCTTACAGTTTCTTCCACCTGTTGGGCAATATCAGGATGGATTCATTTTTATACTTTACTCACAGAGAACCACGTTGCTCACACGTGTTTCCTAAACAAGTCTCCAGGCATTAGAGAAAAATCTTTGAAAATCATTCAAAACCTACCAAATATAATTACACTGTGATATGATCCATGCGATATTCTCCACAGAACCTAGAGATAGTACACACATGCCCTTATTTTTAGCAAGACATAATGTTAAGTGTCTATTTTAAGTATTATTGACATTCTGAGGTCTCAAAGGTGGTTGGTATGCCTTGTGTCTTCAGCAATGTAATCTGACCATCAACATTTGGAGAGCACCTAAGAGCAATAATATCATACATTGCTTTGAGCCCCTTAGGACATCCTGGGGAACTTGGAAAGAGGTTTCCCCTATTTAGGAAAATGCAAAATTTGCCTAGTATCCATGGCTTTGGAAAGGAACATTATCATTCCATAGAAGATGTGTGAGAGATGAAATCTCAGGGTTGTTTTGATTTGCATTTCCCTAATGGCTAATGATGTTGAGCATTTCTTAAGGTAATTCTTGGCCATCCGAATTTCTTCAGGTGAAAATTCTTTGTTTAGGTCTGTACCCCATTTTTTAATAGGGTTATTGGGTTCCCTGGGGTCTAACTTCTTGAGTTCTTTGTATATATTGGATATTAGCCTTCTATGGGATATAGGGTTGGTGAAGATCTTTTCCCAATTTGTTGGATACCGTTTTATCCTTTTGACGGTGTCCTGTACTTTCATGTGGGATTCCAAGACAAGAATCTAGAGTCTTTGAGCAGTATATAAGTTCTATCATTTCTAGGTTCAATATATATTTCCTTGCTTCCATTCCACAATCCCCAAAACTGTAACAAATTTTAAACATTCTTTCTTTCTCCCAGTTTATATTATTGAGATTATGAATGATTCATCTTTGTTTTAATTACTCCACATCCTTAGAGTAAAATTGAAGTGTGAAACAAGTCATGTGCAGCATGGATTCTAAGGAAGGAAAGATGTTCCATACCTAAACTTTATGAGTGATTAAATAATCTGCTTCCTCTATTTACCATTCCTTTGCTCTACTAATTCTATCATGCCTAGATAAGGATATGATGAGCTGCAGCCTTCAAGCTACATTGCTAGCTCTATTCATAATTAAAAATACCCATATAAGATGTCCCTTACATTCATCTAGTTACAGGATTCTCTAAACACTATTTTAGTTTTCATTAATTTTTTTTATTTATCCACTTTACATCTAGATCACACTCTTAATTCAAACACTTCCCTACAGAAGTTTAGATCTCTCCTTATCATTTACACTATTAAATCCAATGTGATTCCAAAGCCATCATCAAATTGCACAAGCAACATAAAACTATTATTGACTGAGTTTAGCCAAATATATAAACTTTACAGCTAATAAGTATTATTCTTCAATCATATTTATATTATATGGGGTATATCTGTTTATGCACAGAATGTGTTCACAGGAATTATCACACTTTTGCAAATATGTTTAAACAATTTTTGTCAATAATTTAATTTTTCCTGAGAGCAAGAGGTAGAATTTATGTAAGTGGTTGAATATGTATAGTTCTTCCATTATACAGTGTCACTCAGTAAGGAAATTCCTGAGTGAACATTTTTGTAATTACCTTTTTTCTTGTGGTATCCACTTTCTTGTAGTCTACCAAGCACAGCATTTCTTCTGGTTTGTAGCTTAGAGATTTATATAACCATTTTGTTAATTTTTCCATTTGTCCTGAAAGGGGAGCAAGTAACTCACAACACCTTCCCTACTGCTTCTATGAGGGTGCTCCTACACCAACCCATTCCTGCCTTAGTGCCCTAGAATTCTTCTACAGTGTTTCATCATCACATTTAGGATACAACTGCCAGCTGACACTTGTCTGCAAACCACCACCCCCAAATAATATTGATAAGAATGTACTTGATACCCAGATAGGAAAGTTGAATTCTGAGTACTGTCATAACTTTTCATCTAGGATCTTCCTTTAGAAAGTAGATTGTGGCTTGAATAAAGGAGCCCAGTTTGGAAATGTGTTCTCCAATAGTGAACACTCTGTTCAATAAGTAGAGTGAAAATGGCAAAACAATAAGGCAGGAACTATTTCATCCTATAACAAGTCATTTATTTGACCAGACCTGTAGGCCTGCATTTCTCTAACCAGCTGGCACTATTATTGATGGTTTCCTTGTTACAATTCTTGTTTCAGTTTTGAATACTAAATACTTTTTTTGAGACTGTGGATTGAAGTTAAATGCATCTCTTTACTCTTTGGATTACTGAGTAATCCCCCAGCTCTAAAATGCATGGTGTATAGTCATTCATTATTTTATTTAACAATATTAGATCGGCTATGTACCTAAAAAGACAGTGAAGATCAATATTGTAGTTTGATCACTGTATTAAAAGTATGCATATTTGGAAATATACATCATATGTAACATTGTATAGCATAATTGAAAGCAAAAATGGCTTTTTCAAAAAAAATGTTGATACATTCAGGTATGACTTTCCATTGAATTTAACAATGCTTCATCCACAGGACCTGATGTCACCAGTTCTCATTCAGGTGCTGTGCCAGAAGAGGGAGTGTCATAGGGAACCCAGTATCATTACTCTAGAGTCTAGAGTAATGATACTGCAGTATTGCAATGGTTCATAGAGCACGGTGAAGCAGTCCACTCTCAGCCTCCCACTCTGAGAGGACACAGTAGAATAACAGTTGGCTCTGTGATCAGAAATTTGATTGAGGATCCTGTACTAAAACTTGATTTACAGGAATGTGAGACTAGGCCTTTGTGCTGTCCTCATGCTTCAAATGGAAGCAGTGTTGAGAGTCTCACATACATTTCAAACTAATGAACTTCACCTCTTTAGAAATCCCATGTAGGATATACATACATCACTAAAATTATGTCCTTCAAGACCTTGAAATTATTTTAATATATATTTATCATTTACTATTCTTTAACTTGAAGGCCAAGTTTACTGAAATCAAGTTTTTATTCTATGAAGGTCATTGATTGAGCCTCAACATAAATGCTTGAATTACACATTTAAATACATAGTTGTAGTTGATTTGCTATATAACTATTATCTTTATAGACAAGTTTAGATTAAGAATTTTCTAGTAGCTTCACACCATGTATTTTAGTCTTAAATCCTAAGTACTTTAGAACACAGATTTCCTCTGACTTCTTAGCAAATAAGTAAATAAGTAAGTAAGCAAATAAATAAATAGAGACTAAAATTAGGGTTATTTTTCCACATTATTAAGATCCAGTTAAAGTATGTTTCCATTTAAAGCTATGAAATTCTGCATATACTACACAGTAATTCACAAACATGTAAGATGGTATGAGCTTGGTAGCAGAATGCTGTCCTCTCATGATCATGTTCTGGTCGTATTCCTATCATAAGAGCAAAATCAATATTTTAAAATGAAGTATATTGTGTGGGGGGAAGATATAGTGTGTACCAGATATTTGGGAAGTGAGAGACTCTCAGGACTCAAAGTGATGTACCTTATGTGGAATTCCCTACATGTGGGGAGAGGGAGCTGTTTGAGACCACTTCTATCCAGCTGGTGACCCTTGTAGTTAACTTAGAGAAAAGCTTGAAGAAACTGAGTGGGAGGGTGACTCTATAGGAAGAAGAGTATTCTCAACTATCCTGCACCCCTTAGAACTCTCAGACACTAAGCCACAAACAAGGCAGCTTTCAACTGCTTATATGAGGCGTGCAACACACATAAAGCAGAAGATTCCTGAATCTGGACTCAGTGAGAGAATATGCAATGAACCCTCAAGAGACTTGAGACCCAAGGGAATAACAAGGTCTAGTAGAGTGGGGGTGGAAGGTTAGAGTGGCAGGGACATTTCATAGGAGACTGGGGGAAGAAGTATGGATTGTCAAACAGTCAGAATGTGGACCAGGAGGGGAATAAAGTCTGGACTGCAAAAAAATATGAAAAAGTAAAGACAAAATGAAAAATAAGAAGTAGAATATTTTTCTTATTGTACTGGATGGTTTTGTGTGTCAACTTGACACAGGATGAAGTTATCACAGAGAAAGGAACTTCAGGTGAGGAACTGCCACCATGAAATCCAGCTATAAGTAATTTTCCCAATTAGTGATCCAGGAGGGAGAGCCCATTATGGGTGGTGCCATCCATGGTCTGGCAGTCTTGGATTCTATAAGAGAGCAGTCTGAGCAAGCCAGTAAGAAACATTCATCCCTGCATGGCCTCTGAATCAGCTCCTGCTTCCTGACCTGCTTGAGTCCCAGTCCTGACTTCCTTTGGTGATCAACAGGAAAGTGGATGTGTAAGCTGAATAAAATCTTTCCTTGCCAACTTGCTTCTTGGTCATGATGTTTGGGCAGGAATAGAAACCCTGACTAAGACACTTATCAATGTTAAAATCATCATCACACCTTAGAAATAGCATTCCTTCGTTTTATTATGCACGTTGTGAATTTTCCAACTTATACCTTTGTCATTTTACATAGTTCCTAATATAAAACCACACTGTGTTCTGTACCAGGAGCCATCTAGGAGAGGTTAAAGGCAAGTAGGTGGCCTGAGATGGTTTCACCATAAACCGTATACTGCAATAAATGAGCACAAACAGGCAAGGCCCAAGAAAATGACACTTTCAGGATTTAATTGCTGCTATTAATAGGCCTTTCTTATTATTATTACATTAAATAATAGTCCTTTGGCACAAGTCTACCTTATTGGGCAGATTTCTTCTTTCACAAATGTAATTTCTTATACTGATGCTATCCTGCTATACAGACAAATAGATGATTTTTTTAATTCCTACTGATGGTTCTATAAGAATTGCTAAAATTACACTAGAAATTATTGAACACTTTATAATAGGACTGCAATTAAGGCCTACTCTAATATGACTACTACAATTTGAACTGCTAGTTTTCATGTGCCATGGGTGATTTGCACTAAGATAGAAAACAAAAAGATTCACAATTAAGGAAAATATTCCTTGGGGCTGTAAAACAATTAAACAAAGGTCATAAAAAGGACAGGAGATTTATTGCAGGTTCAAGGACAAAAGATAAAATATTGACTGAGTTTATCTATACAAAACTCCATTGTTAGACTTGAGAATTATAGTTGTTAACTTTCCATGAACCTGTAGTGCTAGTGACAGAAAAATCAATGTTTAGTTAGATAACTACTCTTAATAAGAACTTATGTAAACATCTCTGGTGTAAATTTCTTAATCATTGTATGATCTGAATTTATCTTTAAACTTGGGGTGAAATTTTGAGAGAGATACCATACAATCATGTATTTCGAGAAAATGTATAAAGAAATGAGAACAATGTGAAGAGTTGCAGAGTAATTAAGAAACTAAGAGAGAGCAACTTAGCTATCAAGGGAGCATATGAGTTTCCCCCCTTTTATTTTTTCTTAGAAATAAAGATTCCTTTTCAAATATATCTCCCCTCTTTTTTTCCTGACAGTAACATTCCCTAGAAGGCACTTAGTTAAAAGAACTGTCTTTAATTAATCACACATCTGTTTTTTGTTTGTTTGATTGTCTGCTTGTTTTAGCTTTCTTATTAATCATTTTAACCACTTACATTTCAAATGATAGCCCCATTTCTAGTTTCCCCTCCATTAACCCCCCATCAATCCTCAGTTAAGCAGCAGGTATTAATTTGCCCAGAGACCTGCAGCTTCTGGCTTCAGTGTAAATTGTAAGACAGGTAAAATTTCTGGCTGGGGCAACAACATTTTCTACAGACAACTTTCTGAGCTTTACATTACTTAGGACTTATCCCATGCTCATATTATGTAACTCAAAGAATTCAGATAGTGGCTGCACGCGTGTTCAAAAGAGACTGTGCAAATAATAACACACCTTGTTTTCTTATTAATTTATTCAAGAGAAGAATAAAGTCAGTGGATTTCTGTTGGTCAATTCTATTAGTCAGACCTTCTGAAAACTGTTTCTTATTATTTTGTTCTCGTGACTCGAAGATATTTCCACTAAGATAATCTAAGCTTTCATTAACCCACTTAATTTTTAGTAGTGGGTTAATGGTGGTCTAGTGTTCAGTCATCTTACCAGTCTTTCTGCTTTAGTTCATCGAACTTTACAATCTGTGTTGCCATATTTTGGAGAAAATATGCATTTCCCCACATCTAACAGTGTAACTGCTAAAAATAAAAAAGAATGGGTACAGAATGTGTCTTCTGAATAATCACCATAATTTCACCTCTAACTGAATCTGCTTTGCATAGTGCCCCTAGGGATTTCACAGTAATGATAGCAAGTATTGCTGGCTCCCTAGAGGGCAGACCAATTTCCTGGTGTAGTCTAGAAGTTTCTGAGCAGCTGAACGCCTTCATCTCAGCTCTATGCTCTTTCTTCCTCTTCACCTTGCGTAAGAATGAAAAATAGGTAAAAGAACTTCTTGATGCTCCCTCTCAAAGAGAATATCTTTAAATATACGAAAGGATTTGATCCTACTATCAAAGTGCTGACAGACTCTTTTATTCTGGGATAACACATAAACACACACAAACACATATACATTTATATGTGTGTATGTTTGCACACACATGTATAACACATACACATAGATAATATTATATAGATAATAGTGCAATTATTATTTTGCAGGTGTGAAAATTTATAAGACTATAGTCTAGTTTCCAGTTACTGGGATGTCCATACTGGGCACTGAACAACTGTCATCTGAAAATTTAATCCCATTTGGATTCCTGGTATACTTAGTAAAAGATATGTACTACAATTTGCTATTAAATTTTGGTTTGTAATATCTCTCTCCTGGCTTCCATTGTCTTATATTGAAATTCACTTTCCAATTCCTAGTCAGAGAGACCTTACCTCATAGTAAGGCACCATTTATCTAATGTACATGGCAGAGTACATAAAACCAAAGCAATCGTTCACATGGTATGATAGCATTTTATAAAACCTTAAAATCCCTGAAAATAGAAAAAGATTAGGCCACACAATTATATAACTTTCCATGATTCTGGATTGTTCTGTGGCTTGGGTTGTCTGAGCCATTTCTCCTGTTTCAGTACTAGATGTCAATTAAGCCAATGTTTGCATGACTCTGGTGGACTGACAATTACATTAAATTGAACCTTGGTAGGAGGAATGGGAGGCATTGTTGCAAATTTTAGGAAAGTAGCAGTTCAACTGCCATGAAAGTTACCATAATAAACACATTTACTCATCAAGATGTATTTACTGGAACTGAATAGATAGCATATTCAATGGTTAAGAGAGTAGATATCCATTCAGAAGACCTGCGTTTGGTATTCAGCATCCACATTTGTTGGCTAAAAACAACCTAGATTATAATCAGTTCCAATACCTCACACCTGTTTCTTTCAATCCCAGTCTGATATATATGTGATACACACATACACATAATTAAGTACAAAGTCAATCATAAAAGTGTAAACATTCTATTTTTGTTCTTGAGTAATTTGTCTCATCCCAGTTTTGAAGAAATATTTGTAATGATCGACCAAGGAAATTTATTCAGTAATTTCTAACAGAGTTGGAATAACAATTCTAGAGCAATTGTAATCCAAATTATTAGAAAATTGATAAGGATGGAAATTCTTTCTTCTCCTTGTATACTAGGAGAGTACATGGGAGTATATTATTAAACAAAGTTTCTATAATTTCTTAGCTTCATTATATCATAGATAATACATGGATCATGAAGGCTTAGGCATCATTACAAAACGTCTATTGCACTACATTTGTCTTTTTGCATGCAGGAACAACCTCTGTTTTATTATTATTGATTATAGTCTCTAGCGATGTCAGCTTACTACATCAGATGGAAACATGGCAAAGTGTATCAAGTTATTCCATGAATCTAGTTCTTAAACTATTCACTAATAGTTAAAAATATATTTATTGTGGGGTTACTATTTATAAAGAGACACTTTACTAATGCATGTGAATGCAGCAATTACCAAGAATCAGAGAGTCCTCACCTAGTGAATAGAAGCAGAAATGCATTGGGTTTGTTTAGTTTGTAATTAGTGATAAAATTTAAGCTCATTTTTGAAGACAAGTTTAGGGGTATGCTGTATTTTCTTAATGTCAAAACTAAAGATGAGTAAACCAATTATTCATTTCAATAGTGTATCATTTATAAATTATGGGTTGTGTTGATGTCTGAAGAATTCTTTTACACCCAGAGTAGTTATCAGCTTATATCTCTATTTACACAGAGAAACACATATTCATATCTCTACTAAAAGGGACATGAGTTTAATGTTATATCTTCAATTTCATTCCCAAAGCACATTGTTTATTTAACACTTCTTTCATAAAAACACTCCCCTTTCTAATAGTGAGACTCACTCTTATTTTATTCCTCAATTTTCTCAATATTTTCATGAAAACTAATATTCAGTTATCACTATCTCATACATTTCACTTGTAAATATATTGAACTATAAGTAGAATCATAGATGTGTCATCAAATAGTCCACCAACATATTTCTCTTCTTTTATAGTTCTCCTTATACTCCCTGATCATGACTAATGTTTAGGTGATCCTCTACCTACTCAATAATCTTTTCTGTCCATCGTTCTTAATCACAAAACCCAATATGTTCTTTTATTTCTATATAAGGAAATGCTTAGATACCATGGTTAATGTGTTTCCTGAAGGAAAATACCTCATTTCTTGTCACTTTCTTCTCTGTTAACCTGTCCAAGAAATAAATTCCAATGACATTCATTGATAATCTATATCTCTTAGAAGTGTTTGAAAGCTGAGTAGATAGTTTTAGGGACGACAGTGTGTGCATGGTTGTGAATTCATGCTGTTCATTTGAAAAACTCTATCCCAAAAGACAATTCTTTGTGTTAGGATTGCATAGTGAACATAAGCAATTAAAAGATGATGGCTTATTCATGAATCTCTAGCCCATATTCTCTTAAATCCAGCAGAACCATTGTTTCTGTTGATTTCATTGGGAAAGTTATTTTTGTTGTCCTTCTAGGGATGGCATTGGTGTTTGACAATGTAGAAATGTCTCTGAGCACTCCTGGGATCCAGATCACATTTGAATGGTATTTTTGCATTAGCTTTTTAGGAATGATTATCTGAATAGATTGGAATGAGTAGATGAGGTGTCTAATGAGCAGTATTCAAGAACGGAAAAAGCAGATAATGCTTTCTGTGATCATAAACAGTCATTCTTGATACTATGTTATTATGGGAGAAATATACCTAAAAATACTAAATTAAACATCCCTTGTACTGTGGTACAAATAAATCTTGTCTATTGAGAAATATATGGGTAATATGACAGGGCAAGTCTTTTCCTTATAAAAATAAGGAAATAGGAAATAGGAACTTCCTTCTTTATCAGTGTAGTGACAAGTACGTATATATTGTATTGAATGAGCATAGTTTGGCTTAGTTAACAGACCACATGTTTATAAGCCAAGAACTGCCTAGACCATATCTTACTATTTGCATATTTGCATATTTCAACTTCAGAAACTACAAATATCTTACAGATGCTTTTAAAGTCATGCACTTATGAGAATAGTAATAATTAGTCCAAGACCAAAATTCAAATACACAATGGATTTTGGGATACAGATTTTCAGCTTCCTGCTAATCAGTGTCACAGGTAACAGAGGGCAGGGAGTTTGAGCTCAGAATTCAAACAAAATTCTTTTCCCTGGGAAATTTGAGTCTAAAATATACTTTTTTCTTTTTTTCTTCTGAAAATTGGGTGGTAAAAAACTATTTTTGTATCTATATTTCTACTAATGCCCTCTCTCTCTGTGTTGATTTTTGTAGTCACAGTGTCCAGTGGAGAAATTGTGCTCACCCAGTCTCCAGCAATTATGGCTGCCTCTCCAGGGGAGAAGGTCACCATCACCTGCAGTGCCAGCTCAAGGGTAAGTTACATGCACTGGTACCAGCAGAAGTCAGGCGCCTCCCCCAAACGCTGGATTTATGATACATCCAAGCTAGCTTCTGGAGTCCCAACTCGCTTCAGTGGCAGTGGGTCTGGGACCTCTTATTCTCTCACAATCAACACCATGGAGACTGAAGATGCTGCCACTTATTACTGTCAGCAGTGGAGTAGTTCTCCACCCACACAGTGATACAGACGGGCACAAAAACCCTCTAACTCCTTAGGGCCCAGTTACTTCCTTCTAGCGATGAAGTGTGGCCAGAGGTTTGATTACAAAAGTGCAAGCAGGGTATTCTACTTTACAATGTCATATACATCTTTGGATAATTGTCTCAATGATATTCCTCCAGTGTTGTTCTCAGATAATCTACTTTGCCTGTGTTTATTTATTCTCAGTTTTTATTCTGTTTGTTGAAGGCAAGTGTGGCAGACACTTCTCTTCAGCAATTTTACTGGTGGTCCCCATGATCCTTCGCATCTAGTTTATGCTTCTTTCACGGATCTTTAGGATTTACTCCGTAGGTGTTTTTTCTTCAGTGGTATAGCAGGATCTTGTGGAAGTGAGGTTCCCAGTTTTTGGAGGAACCGCCAGACTGCTTTCCAGAGTGGTTGTCCCAATTTGCAACCCCACCAGCAGTGGAGGAGTGTTCCTCTTTCCGCACACCTGCTCCAACACCTGCTGTCTCCTGAATTTTTAATCTTAGCCATTCTGACTGGTGTAAGGTGAAATCTCAGGGTTGTTTTGATTTGCATTTCCCTAATGACTAATGAAGTAGAGCATTTTTAAAGATGCTTCTCTGCCATCTGAAGTTCTTCAGGTGAGAATTCTTTGTTTAACTCTGTACCCCATTTTTAATAGGGTTGCTTGGTTTTCTGGAGTCTAACTTCTTGAGTTCTTTATATATATATTGGATATTAGCCCTCTATCTGATGTAGGATTGGTGAAGGTCTTTTCGCAATTTGCTGGTTGCCAATTTGTCCTCTTGATGGTGTGCTTTGCCTTACAGAAACTTTGTAATTTTATGAGGTCCCATTTGTCAATTCTTGATCTTAGAGCATATGCTATTGGTGTTCTGTTCAGAAACTTTCTCCCTGTACCGATGTCCTTAAGGGTCTTCCCCAGTTTCTTTTCTATTAGCTTCAGAGTGTCTGGCTTTATGTGGAGGTCCTTCATCCATTTGGATTTGAGCTTAGTACAAGGAGACAAGGATGGATCAATTCGCATTCTTCTGCATGCTGACCTCCAGTTGAACCAGCACCATTTGTTGAAAAGGCTATCTTTTTTCCATTGGATGTTTTCAGCCTCTTTGTCGAGGATCAAGTGGCCATAGGTTTGTGGGTTCATTTCTGGATCTTCAATCCTGTTCCATTGATCCTCCTGCCTGTCACTATACCAATACCATGCAGTTTTTAACACTATTGCTCTGTAGTATTGCTTGAGGTCAGGGATACTGATTCCCCCAGACATTCTTTTGTTGCTGAGAATAGTTTTAGCTATCCTGGGTTTTTTGTTATTCCAGATGAATTTGATAATTGCTCTTTCTAACTCTGTGAAGAATTGAGTTGGAATTTTGCTGGGTATTGCATTGAATCTGTAGATTGCTTTTGGCAAAATGGCCATTTTAACTATATTGATTCCACTGATCCATGAGCATGGGCAGTTTTCCCATTTTTTTTTTTTTTTTTTTTGAGGTCTTCTTCCATTTCCTTCTTCAGAGTCTTGAAGTTCTTGTCATACAGATCTTTCACATGTTTGGTAAGTGTCACCCCAAGATACTTTATACTGTCTGTGGGTGAAGGGGGTCATTTCCCTAATTTCTTTCTCAGCCTGCCTATCCTTTGAGTATAGGAAGGCCACTGATTTGCTTGAGTTGATTTTATAACCTGCCACTTTACTGAAGTTGTTTATCAGCTGTAGGAGTTCTCTAGTGGAGTTTTTTGGGTCTCTTTGGTAGACTGTCATGTCATCTGCAAATAATGATAGTTTGACTTCTTCTTTCCAACTTGTATCCCTTTGACCTCCTTATGTTGTCGAATTGCCCGAGCTAGTACCTCAAGTACAATATTGAAAAGGTAAGGAGAAAGGGGGCAGCCCTGTCTAGTTTCTGATTTTAGTGGGATTGCTCCAAGTTTCTCTCCATTTAGTTTGATGCTGGCTACCGGTTTGCTGTACATTGCCTTTACTATGTTTAGGTATGGGCTTGAATTCCTGTTCTTTCAAAGACTTTAAGCATGAAAGGATGCTGAATTTTGTCAAATGCTTTTTCAGCACCCAATGAAATGACAATGTGTTTTTTTTTTCTTTGAGTTTGTTTATGTAGTGGATTACATTGATGGATTTCCGTATATTGAACCAACCCTGCATTGCCGGGATAAAGCCTACTTGATCATGGTGGATGATCGTTTTGATGTGTTCTTGGATTCAGTTGGCAAGAATTTTATTGAGTATTTTTGCATCGATGTTCATAAGGGAAATTGGTCTGAAGTTCTCTTTCTTTGTTGGATCTTTGTGTGGTTTTGGTATCAACTTAATTGTGGCTTCGTAGAAGGAATTGGGTAGTGTTCCTTCTGTTTCTATTTTGTGGAATAATTTGAAGAGTATTGGTGTTAACTCTTCTTTGAAGGTCTGATAGAATTCTGCACTGAAAACATCTGGTCCTGGGCTTTTTTGGTTGGAAGACTTTCTATGACTCCTTCTATTTCTTTAGGCATTATGGGACTGCTTAGATGGTCTAGTTGGTCCTGATTTAATTTTGGTATTTGGTATCTGTCAAGGAAATTGTCAATTTCCTACAGATTCTCCAGTTGTGTTGAGTACAGGCTCTTGTAGTAGGATCTGATGATTTTTTTGGATTTCCTCAGTTTCCATTGTTATATCTCCCTTTTCATTTCTAACTTTGTTAATTTGGATACTTTCTCTGTGCCCTTTGGTCAGTCTGGCTAAGGGTTTATCTATCTTGTTGATTTTCTCAAAGAACCAGCTCCTGGTTTTGTTGATTCTTTGTGTGGTTCTCTTTGTTTCTACTTGATTGATTTCGGCCCTGAGTTTGATGATTTCCTGCCTTCTACTCCTCCTGGGTGAAATAGATTCTTTTTGTTCCAGGGCTTTCAGGTGTGTCATTTAGCTGGTAATGTATGCTCTCTCCATTTTCTTTTTGGAGGCACTCAGGGCTATGAGTTTTCCTCTTAGCACTGCTTTCATTGTGTCCCATAGATTTGGGTATGTTGTGTCTTCATTATCATTGTGTTCTAAAAAGTCTTTAATTTCTCTCTTTATTTCTTCCTTGACCAAGGTATCATTGAGTAGAATATTGTTCAGTTTCCACGTGTATGTGGGTTTTCTCTTGTTTTTGTTGCTACTGAAGACCACTTTTACTCCATAGTGATCTGATAGGAGGCTTGGGATTAGTTCCATCTTCTTATATTTGTTGAGGTCTATCTTGTGACCAATTATATGGTCGATTTTAGAGAAGGTACCATGAGGTGCTGAGAAAAAGGTTAAAAGGTATATTCTTTTGCTTTAGGATAGAATGATCTCATGCAGGATAGGCTGATCTCATGCAGTCTCTAAGAGAACACAAATGCCAACCAAAACTACTATATCCAGCAAAACTCTCAATCACCGTAGATGGAGAAACTAAGATATTCCATGACAAAACCAAGTTTATCCAATATGTATCCACAAACCCAGCCCTACAAAGGAATATAGGAGGAAAAACACCAATACAAGGAGGGAAACTTCACCCTGGAAAAAGCAAGATAACAATATATATGTTAAATCTAATTGGTCCAAAACGTCAATGTGTGCCTGTTTAGTTTCTGTTTTCCTGATCGTTCCATTGAGGAAAGTGCAGTGTTGAAGTCACCCACAATTATTGTGTTAGGTGCAATGTGTGCTTTGAGCTTTAATAAAGTTTATTTTATGAAAGAGGGTGCCCTTGCATTTGGAGCATATATGTTCAGGATTGAGAGTTCTTCTTGTATTTTTCCTTTGACCAGCAAGAAGTGTCCCTCAGAGTCTCTTTTGATGACTTTGGGTTGAAAGTCAATTTTATCTGGTATTAAAATGGCTACTCCAGCTTGTTTCCTGAGACCATTTGCTTGTAAAATTGTCTTCCAGCCTTTTACTCTAAGGTAGCGTTTGTTTTTGACCCTTAGGTGTGTTTGCTGTAAGCAGCAAAATGTAGGGTCCTATTTACGTATCCAGTCAGTTAGTCTATGTCTTTTTATTGGGGCATTGAGTCCATTGATGTTAAGAGATATTAAGGAATAGTGATTGTTACTTCCTGTCATTTTTGACGTTATTTTTTAAATTTGATTGGTTAACTTCTTTTGGGTTTGATAAAAGGTTACTATCTTGCTTTTTCCAGGGTGAAGTTTCCCTCCTTGTATTGGTGTTTTTCCTCCTATTTTCCTTTGTAGGGCTGGGTTTGTGGATACATATTGGGTAAACTTGGTTTTGTCGTGGAATATCTTAGTTTCTCCATCCACGGTGATTGAGAGTTTTGCTGGATATAGTAGTTTTGGTTGGCATTTGTGTTCTCTTAGAGTCTGCATGAGATCAGCCCAGGATCTTCTAGCCTTCATATCCTTCAGGTGAAAAGTCTGCTGTGATTCTGATAGGTCTTCCTTTATATGTTACTTGGCCTTTTTCTCTTACTGCATTTAATAATCTTTCTTTGTTTAGTACATTTGGTGTTTTGATTATTATGTGACAGGAAGTATTTCTGTTCTGGTCCAGTCTGTTTGGAGTTCTGTAGGCTTCTTGTATATTCATGGGCATCTCTCTCTTTAGGTTAGGGAAGTTTTCTTCCACAATTTTATTGAAGATATTTGCTGGCCCTTTAAGTTGTAAATCTTCACTCTCATCTATGCCTATAATCCTTAGGTTTGGTCTTCTCATTGTGTCCTGGATTTCCTGGATATTTTGGGTTACATGCTTTTTGCATTTTGCATTTTCTTTAACTGTTGAGTCCATGGTTTCTATGGAATCTTCAGCATCTGAGATTCTTTCTTCTATCTCTTGTATTCTGTTGTTGATATTTGCATCTCTGTCCCCTGATTTCTTCCCAAGGCTTTCTATCTCCAAAGTTGTCTCCCTTTGAGTTTTCTTAGTTGTTTCTACTTCTGATTTTAGATCCTGGATGGTTTTGCTTAGCTCCTTCCCTTGCTTGTTTGTGCTTTCCTGTAATTCTTTAAGAGATTTTTGTGTTTCCTCTTTCATGAACTCAGCCTGTTGACCAAAGTTCTCCTGTATTTCTTTAAGTGTTTTTTGCATTTCCTCATTATTGGCTTTTGTATTCTCCTGGATTTCTTTCAATGATTTTTGTGTTTCACTTGCAAGGGCTTCTAACACTTGATCCATTTTCTCCTGAATTTCTTTAAGTATGTCCTTCATGTGTTCCTGTACCAGCATCATGACCAGTGATTTCAAATCCAAATCTTGTTTTACTGGTGTGATGGGGTATCCAGGACATGCTGGTAAAGGAGAATTGGGTTCAGATGTTGCCATATTGCCTTGATTTCTGTTAGTGACGTTCTGTGTTTGCCTTTTGCCATTTAGTTCTCACTGGTGTTAGTTGGTCTTGTCAGTGCTGGACTCACCGGTGCAAGCTGCCCATTCCCAGGTGGCCTCTGGTGCACAGCTTCCCTCCTGTACTGCCTGGAAAAAGGGTGCTGTTGCCTAGGCTGTTCAGAGCCCGAAGCAGCCACTTGCTGGATCCTGCTGGGGCCCGCTGGATTCACTGGAGCACACTGACTTTTCCCCCGCTGGCCACCCGGAAGCCCCTCTTGCCTCTTGCAAGACCTGGAGATGTGGTGTTGCCACCCAGGCTGATCTGGATCTTGAAGCGGAGATATCTGAGGGCTACTGCCAGAGGCCTCAGGACTGAAGCCTAGGCTCCTTGCCACAGGAGCGAGCTGTGCTGTGAGCTCCAAGACTGCCTCTGGGTGCACACCAGGTCTCCCACACTTCCTGGAGATTGAGTGCTGTAGCCCAGGCTGTTCAGATCCCAAAGCAGGCACCTGAAGGCTCCAGCTGGGGCCCACTGGATTCAACAGAGCACACTGACTTCTCCCTGATGGCTGCACAGAAACTCCTCTTGCCTCTTGCAGGACCTGGTGATGTGGTGTTGCAGCCCAGGCTGATCTGGATCCGGAAGCAGAGAGGCCTCAGGACTGAAGCCTAAGCTCTGTGTCACAGGAGAGAGCTGTGCCTTCTTGTTACTCTTAAATATGGAAATCTCTGGCACCAATTATGAAACCATGATGACATTTACTAACTATCTTGTTAACAAACATATCCTGAATAATATAATAAAATAATGGGAATTTCTCAAACCAATTTGACTGGTTTGGATATATTATGCAAACTCTGGGCTTCAAATGAAAGTTTAGGGAAAAAATCTCATATTTATCATTCCATATCTGTTCATGTGCCGGGAGCCATCCTCAGAACTCAATGCCAAGAACTCTCCATACCAGGAGCCATCCCCACCTGGCTCTCAATGCCAAGAGACCTCGATACCAGGAGTCATTCTCACTTAGATCTCCATGCCAGGAACTATTCCTATGTAAATCTCAAAACCCCCTCCTTTTGAAGTTCATCTGTAGATAGGTTACTGTAGCAACCTCTTTCCACTTCACCGCCTCATGACCCCCCTTTTATCATGCCAACATTCCAACAGCAATAACTAACTTTACCAGAAATTATGAGAAACTGTTTCTTAGAAATGATGCCAACCCCCTGAGATTGTTCCCCCCTTTACCCCTCCCAAACCTTGTATGCTTCCCTTTATATTGACTTGTCTGAAAATTAAAGTTTGACAGCTTGATCAGAACTAGACAGGCTGTCCGGCCTCTCTCTCTTGTGTCTTGTTGCCCCATCTCCTTTCCTCTAGGTGGCTTAAAGGAACCCTGTTGACTGTCCTGCGGGTGGGGACACTTTGGCGCCCAACAGTGTGATACCTGTGGAGTGATCTAGAGAAAGGAGGTCGTGGATCAAGTAGGAGGGCCCTCCGCGTTCGGCTCCCGGAGAGGAGCAGCTCCCTGAGAGAACTGGATTTGGTCGAAGCAAGGTTGACCCACCGGCGCGCTTGGCCCGGGGAAAATCTCCAGGACAACTTTGTCTCAGAAGGTGAGACCCCATGGGGCAAGCTTTTACTTAACAATCCCTGCTCATTTCAGGGATTCAGGAATCTCGCAAGACACGGGGCTGGGTTAAGAAAAGGAGATCTTAGGTACTTCTTTGAGAATGCTTAGGGTCTTAAGTATTATGTCAGACAAATTGTCCCTGGTTCCCAGAGAAAGGAACCATAGGTAAGAAAACATGGGCTACTGTAAGAGATTACTATGCAACTTTTAGTCAAGAAAAAGAAAAAAAAAAAAAAGTTCCGGTTACTGCCTTTAACTACTGGTCTCTGATTAATGACAGTATTCAGAATTCTTCCTGCTTCCAGGATCTACTTCTCTGAAAAAGCTCTCGTCCGAACACTTTCTCTGTGCTCTCTTATCCCTCGCGCCTCTGATAAATATGTAGGAGGGACATTTAAAACGGTTTCTGTCTATGTCTGCTCTTTTCCCTAATTTCTCAAAAAAAAACAAAGTCTATCCTTCTCTACAAACTCTGAAATCTAGTCATAGTCCAGGTGCTGACACTATCTCCCAGGGAGGAAGACAACTTGGAAGAGAAGCTGCCAGCAGGAGAGCCTCTGAAAAAATTTCTTCTCTCCACCAAATGGTAGCCACAAGGAGCAAGTAGCCCTCTTAAAGGAGCTACGAGACTCAGAGGGACAAATGGTCACTCTAACTTCAAGATTTATTTCAAAGACAAATAGCTAGAAAAAGCCAGAGCCAAAACAAGCCCCTTGACTTTAAAATTTTAGAAAAATTAAAGTCCGCAGTCACAGCCTATGGGCAGACTGCTCCCTTCACTTTGGCACTTAGAATCTTCCACCGAGGGCTGGCTCACACCTGAGGAATTTATGCAGTTTACCCAAGCTGAGTTCTCTGGGGGAGAATTTATTCTTTGAAAGTCAGAGGCAGCTAAAATGGCCAGAGAAATCGAAAGTAAAAACTACTCACAGGGCAGAATGTAAGTCCTGGACTGTAAAGAAATTCCTGGGGTCTCCTCCCCTCCCACCTCTCTCCACATGGTCATGGCCAGTCTGTACTTATCTACACACTCTCTCTGCCTTTCTCTGACTCCACTACCCCATTAACTCTCATCCTCCATCCTGAATAACTTTATTCTATACCGTGTCTGTGTTCGCCTAGGCACCCCCTTCCCTACCCCACCATATATCACATTCTTTAAACCTTTCTCTTTTTATGAACCCAATAGGGGTTAAAAAAGCAGGGCACTACGGAGTAACTATCAGTGATTGCCACTGTGTCTCCCCTCCCTTCTCTGGCAGAATTCCCAGAAGAAAAAGAAGATAAGGAGTTAACTCCTAAACAAGAGAAAAAGCAGGTTTCAGATAAGCGGTTTTTCCATGTGCAGGACGTGGTATCAAAAAAATGGTTAAAAACTAATTCAAAACTCTCCTGAAAAAAAAAAAAAGGAGACATCCTATTTCCTCTCTGAATCCTACTAGAGATATCCTTAGTTCTGGTTAAGATATTTGGATCTCTTTGGGACATCAAGTTCCATCTCTGTCTGTTGTCTGTCTTTGGTGCACCAAAACCTGCCCATATGTGTGTCAATTTGTTTGTCTATTGTTTTGATTGGCTGAATGATTGTTGTGTTTATGTTATATGTTGAAAAGAAAAAAAAAGGGTAAAAAAAATGCGTTATCTACTGGTAGTCCTGCCAGTCTGCAATTTACACAGAGGAAGATGATTAAATGTGCCTCACATTCTTAACTACGAGTTAAACACAGCTGGAGAAAAAGCTACTTCTTAAGAAGCCAGCAGCCTCAACCTCAATGGTTAACTCTCCTAGAAAATATTTCTACCATGGTGATGACTGGGTTCAAAGTGCTTTATTCCCCTGAAATTACAGCTGGAAAAAAATAAGTTTGGTTTAAATTAATGAGATTTGTGTAATTGCTTCATCTTTATTTCTAATTGGTCTTAAAGGTATAAATGTTTTACATGCCTTGACTATAGAGTATTGGCTCATAAGTTATTGGACATGATTTAAAAAATATAATGATGGTAACAAAAGGTAAGTATAAAACTGATAATTTAGGGTTAAAACTATTTTAAGCAACACGTGGCATGACAGAAGCCAAGAAAAACAGGCCTCTAAGATATTTCTAAATTGACATAATGTTTTATGTGATTCTTATCCTAGAAAAAATAAGATTTAAAATAATGTCTCTTCAATAAGTTATACTGTCATACACTCAAACACACAAGCTGATAGACAAACTTTGCAATATGAAAGTAATGTGTTTGCCATTAATTTTAAGGAGAAAAGATTGTTTAAAACTGGGTTTTGCTTTCAAAAAATTGTAGTTATGCTGTGATATTACAGGTTCCTTTTGTTATTTGACCTTCATACAATGGGCTACTCCTTGCAAGACTGATGGGTGTAGGTCTAGCCTTATCTTGCAGGCCTCACCTAGAGAGTTCTGGCCAAAAGAACATTTTTAACAGATTCATATAGATGTGGTTCAAAATAATGTTCAAACTTACATCTGTGAAAGGTTAAACATAAGCTAACTTAAAAAAAAACAATAAAAAAATAATTTCATTAGAAAGTTCTTCCTCAAGAAATGGCTTGCTCTTAACAATGGGCTTTTAAATTTTTTAAGTAAATAATTTAAAAAAAATGTTAAGATAAATTATTTGGCTAAGACACTGCTTTAAGTTTACGATAAGAGGAGTTAAGCCTCTGATGTTCTCAAGGTAAATACAAAATAAATATTGAGAGACATAACTTGGAGAAAGCTACCGTAAGTATTTGTTAACAGTTTATGATATATGTTTACTTCCATTCCTTGACAAAGAGAACATTAATGTAAAATCTCTCCAAATAAGGTTTTGACATCCTCCAATGAAGATTTGTTGTAATAATAAAGTGTTACAAAATAAAATCATAGAAATATTTTTAAAAAAAGAATGTTTTAAGAGCATGATGAAATGTTTGTTCCTTATTTTAAACAGCAATCAAATTAATTATTAGTGATAGTTAATGTATGACATGGCAAGCCTATTTTGACAAAATTAATAATTGTTATTCAAAAAATAAATTATTAAAAAATTTGCCTCCATACATGTTTTTATATTTTTATAGATTTATACATGCATCCTATAAAAATGCATCTACTGTGGGAGTAAAGCTCATATAATTAAATCACATGTTTATTCTTTTGAGTGTCCCCTTGTTTCAGCACAGATAATTGAATTGGGTGCTGTAGCTCCTCCTTTTAAAATGTTAAAAATCAAACTTTTAATTTTTATATTAATAATATATATATGGCTCATGCCTTACAATTGCTTAAAATTGTTTCTCCTTTAATGCTACCAATTCTTAACTTTTACAATTATCTATACAAATACAAATCAAAAGAATTCATTAAAAATATGCATATGATTATTAACAGCTTCTCAAGCTTTCTAGTTATAAATGTTTTAACAGAAGAAACAACAACAACAACAACAACAAATAAAATTAGTCATCACATATGTTATTTTTCTATATTGGATGTTCCAAATCAGATTAAGACAAATATTATAACTGATTATTATAGCCAGTTACTTGAGATGTTTTAACAATTTGATGTTGGTCATATTACTGAGATTCCTCATAATTCTCAAAGACAAGATATCATGAAACAGGCCCATAGAACTTTAAAACAATATTTTTATAAACAAAAGAGGGGAAAAATCACATCTCTATATACCAGGGAATTCTCTGAGTGTAGAGAGAGGCATGTTTGTGTTTTTTCTGCAGGAAACTGCAGAAAACTGTATTTTATACATATCTGCATACTGATACTGCATACATACTGCAGAAACTGTATTTTATACATATCTCAGGTTATTGATCTTGTTATCAGTCCCCTATTGGCATAGCCATTTTCTTCAGAAATGAAAATCTCTTTAAGAAGTGCCTATTTAGTCAATAGATATGATTTGTTCTTTGGCATATTTTACCATTACAGAATCTGTTCAGGCACCTAATGAAATACAATTCTCAATGGCAGGATCTCCTTGTGAACAACACAATAGAGATATCATGTCCTTTATCCACAAGGAAGATTATTGACTAATGGGTGCATTTGCTTGTTTTACTTAATACCACTGATGATTTAGTGCTCCTGCCACTAAATTATGAAAACTATATTCACAAAAATAATAAAAGATCTATTGTTCACTTGGGAAGCTCTGCCAGTGCATGACAAATACAGAGGAGGACAATCTCACCCAACCATTGAACTGAGAACAGTGTCTCCAATGGAGTAGTTAGAGAAAGGATGCAAGGAGTTGAATGAGTTATTCAGCACCATTGGAGGAACATTATGAACCACCCAGTACCCCCAGAGCTACCAGGGGTTTAACCACCAACCAAAGAGTACATATGGAGTGACCCATGACTCTAGATACATATGAAGCAGAGGATAGCCTTTTTGGACATCAAAGGGAGGATACCCCTTGGTCCTGAGAAGGCTAGATGCCCCAGGATAGGGGAATGCCAAGACAGGGAAGTAGGATTGGTAGAATTGGTGAAATGGGGGAGGGGGTATGGGTTAGGGAATTTTCGTGGGGGAAACTAGGAAAGTGTAAATAAAGAGTATATCTAATAAAAAAGGGGGTGCTATAAGACTTGGAATTCTCTATTAAACACAGTGTAATGTGAGATCCTGGATTATCATGAAGGAAACGGAGACATTTACTTAGAATTGAGTGGTCAGAAAAGCATACTTAACAATTCATTTGAAGTAAATATTTTTTGTTAGTGTCCCTCAATGTGTACATTTTTTCATGGATTCTCTCCATTATTGCTAACTCTTGATACACTATGGAAGAAGTCCTTAATGAAGGGGGGAATGGAGGTGATGTTCTTGAAGAATTTCTACCGAGATCCCAAATTCCCTCATGGACTCTTTTTAACTTCAAAATTTATAGGAAAATAGTTAAAATTTGCTGTAAAAGTATATTTTTTTCAGATTCAGGAGTTGTCACTCTTTAATAATTAAATTAAATTTAATTGGAGATGGCTTATGGGATTTTGGGGGGTGGGGGAGCCAGGAAAGAGGACAATATTTGAAATGTAAATAAAAGTATACCTAATTAAAAGCAGAAAAAGAAAGAAAAATTTCTTCAAATACCTTCCAATAGTAATAAGGTACAACCCAAAATATAACAGCATAGTGCATACTGAGCATTGTGTTTTTTCAGATGAGTATGTCTTCATGAACCTCCAGCCCAGGGTTCACTCAAATGCAGCATTGGATAATCCTGGATAAATGATAATTACTGCAAAACTAGTACATCTATTTCCACACCTAATGCTCAGTAGATCTTCCTTTACAGAGAGAATTGAATTAAACAAGAATTCTCAAATATAAATAAGCAATACAATGTGCCATCAAGCAAAGAAAAAGATACAGTGAGCTCCCTTCGTATCAAGTAATATATACAAATAAGTAAACACTATCATGTTTAATTAGGTTATCCTCAGTTAAAGGACTGCATAGGATTGTAAACCAAGTATGGCCTACCCTATATTTTGCTATTTGCATACTTCATCTTGAGGAGTCACAAGTAGCTCAAGCTTTGAGCTTTACTTTGTAAAGCTTTGCATTACAAAGATGTAATTATGAGAAGAACAGTAATGAGCCTGAGGCCAAGATTAGAAAAGACAATGGATTTTTGGGTGCAGATTTTCAGCTTACTGCTAAACCGAGTCACAGGTAAAAAGAGGGAGGTCTATGAGCTCAGAATCCAAGATTATTTTCCCTGGGTATAGATTGAGTATAAGAAGAACATTTTCTGTTTTACTTTTGTTTCTTCTGAATGTTGGGTTTGTTTTAAATACTCTAAATATGAAATTACTTTTGTGTCTCTATTTGTACTAACCTGCTTTTCTCATCATTACATTTTCCTGATCATAGTGTCAAAAGGAGAAATTCTGCTCATCCAGTCTTCAGTATCCATAAATTCATCTTGGGAGAACAAGGTAGCCATCAGCTACAGTGCCAGCATAAGTGTAAATTCCAATTTCTTGCACTGGTACCAGCAGAATCCAAGTTCCTACTCTAAACTCTTGATATATGGTATATCCATCCTGGCTTCTGAAGTTCTAGACAGCTTCAGTGGCAGTGGGTCTGGGACCTCTTACTCTCTGACAATCAGCTGCATGCAGCATGAAGATGCTACCATTTACTATTGTCAGCAGGGAAGTAGTAGCCTACCACACAGTGCTACAGACTGGGACAAAATGGTTTTTCTCCCAGCTACTTCCTACTAGAAATAAAATGTGGCTACTAGGTTGAATGACATGTGGCAGAATCACCCAAATTGTCTTCAATGGAGTAATAATGTTGTTTACAGATTTTTTTTTACTATTCCCACTTTTAATACTTCATATAGATAACTATTTTATGTGATTCTGTTACCTCTAAAAATTATGTTACTATAGGATAAAAGACATTCCTGTGGAAATTTGCCTGGTAGGCCAGCTGGATACATGGAGTTAGAGTGGAAAAAGTCATAGCACAATATGGTCATCTCATCCACTTCTAAATCAAGACCAAATAACCTATGTCAACAATCTTATAATATTTAAGAAATTAACCAATCAAGAAAAGTGCAAGGCCAGTTTGGTTTAGTGCAGAATGCTACGTCTTACTTTTTAAAAATGTTTATTTATTTATTTATTTATTTATTTGTTTGTTTGTTTGTTTGTTTATGTGTTATTCATTTAGCTTGTTTGTTTCATTTTTATTTTCTATAATCTTTGTTTACATTCCAAATGGTTTCCACTCCTCCGGTTCCCAACTCCCCATAAGTCCCATAAGCCCTCTTCCCTTAACCTGTTCTCTAAGAATTCCCCTCCAATTTCTCTGTCTTGGTAATCCCCTACAATGCTGCATCATGCTTTTCCAGGAAAAAGGGTCCTTTCTTTCTTGCTTCTTGAGAATAATTTGACATGTGAATTGTGTCTTGGGTATTCATAGCTTCTGGGCTAATATATACTTATCAGTGACTGCATTCCATGTGTGTTTTTTGTGATTGGGTTACCTCACATATTTTCCAGATCCAAACATTTGCCTAAGAATTTCATGTATTTGTTGTTTTTAATTGCTGAGTAGTCTTCCATTGTGTAAATATACCACATTTTCTGTATCCATTCCTTCATTGAGGGACTTCTGGGTTCTTTCCAGCTTCTGGCTAATATAAATAAGGCTGCTATGAATATAGTAGAACATGTTACCTTATTGCATACCAGGGAATCCTCTCGGTATATTCCCAGCAGTAGTATAGCAGGGTCCTCTGGAAGTACCAAGCCCAGTTTTCTGAGGAACCACCAGACTGATTTCTAGAGTGTTGTACCAACTTGCAACCCCACCAGCAGTGGAGAAGTGTTCCTATTTCTCCACATCATTGCCAACACCTGCTGTCTCCTGAGTTTTTATTCTTAGCCATTCTGACTAGTGTGAGGTGAAATCTCAGGGTTGTTTTGATTTGCATTTCCCTGATAACTAAGGATGTTGAACATTTTTTTAGGTGCTTCTCAGCCATTCAATATTCCTCAAGTGAGAATTCATTGTTTAGCTCTGTACCCCATTTTTAATAGAGTTATTTGGCTCTCTGGAGTTTTTTGTATATATTGAATATAACCCCTCCGTCGGGTATAGGGTTGGTGAAGATCTTTTCGCAATTTGTTGGTTGCCTTTTGTCAGATTGACAGTGTCTTATAAAGAAACTTTGCCTTACAGAAACTTTGTAATTTTATGAGGTCCCATTTGTCAGTTCTTGGTCTTAGAGAATAAGCTATTGGTATTCTGTTCAGGAACTTTTTTCCTGTGCCTATGTCCTCAAGGGTCTTCCCCAGTTTCTTTTCTATTAGTTTCAATGTGTCTGGTTTTATGCGGAAGTCCTTGATACATTTGGACTTGAGATTAGTACAAGGAGATAAGAATGGATCAATTCATATTCTTCTGCATGCTGACCTCCAGTTGAGCCAGCACCATTTGTTAAAAAGAATATCTTTTGTCCACTGATTGGTTTCTGACCCTTCATCAAAGTTCAAGTGACCATAGGTTTATGGATTCATTTCTGAGTCTTCAGTTGTATTCCATTGATCTACCTACCAGTCACTCTACTAATACCATGCAGTTTTTAACAATATTGCTCTATAGTACTGCTTTAGATCCTTGAATTCCCCCAGGAAGTTCTTTTACTGTTGAGAATAGTTTTAGCTATCATGTTTTTTTTTTTTTTATTCCACATTAATTTGAGAATTGCTCCTTCTAACTGTATGAAGAACTGAGTTGGGATTTGATGGGGATTGCATTGAATTTGTATATTGCTTTTGGCAAGATGGCCAGTTTTACTACATTAATCCTGTCAATCAAAGAGCATGGAAGATTTTTCCATTTTCTGAGGTCTTCTTCTATTTCCTTCTTCAGATACTTGAAGTTCTTGTCATACAGATCTTTCACTCATTTGGTTAGAATCACCCTAATATACTTTGTATTGTTTGTGGCTATTGTGAATGGTGTCATTTCCATAATTCTTTCTCAGCTTGTTTATCCTTTGAGTATAGGAAGGTTACTGATTTGCTTGAGTTGATTTTATAACAAGCAACATTGCTGAAGTTGTTTCTCTGCTATAGGAGTTCTCTGGCAGTGTTTTTTGGGTCATTTATGTATACTATATCATCTACAAATAGTGATAATTTGACACATTCCTTTCCAATTTGTATCCTTTGACCTCCTTATGCTCTGTAAGGGCACCCTCATTCATGAAAGAAACTTTACTAAAGCTCAAAGCACACATTGCCCCTAACACAATAATTGTGGGTGACTGCACACTCCACTCTCCTCAATGGACCTATCAGGAAAACAGAAACTTAAACAGGGACACAGTAAAATTAATTGAAGCTTTGGACCAATTGGATTTGACTGATATTAATAGAACATTTCACCCTAAAGCAAAAGAATATACCTTTTTCTCATCACCTCTTGGTACCTTCTCCAAAAATCAACCATCTAATTGGTCACAAGACAGACCTCAACAAATATAAGAAGATCGAAATAACCCCATGCCTCCTATCAGATCACTATGGATTAAGAGTGGTCTTCAATAGTGAATGATGTTTTTAATGGGTTCTTGAATTTAGCTTGCAAGAATTTCATTGAGCATTTTTGTGTCCATGCTCAAAAGGAGATATTGATCTCAAATCCTCATTCTTTGTTGAGTCTTTATGTATTAGGTATCAGCCTGACTATGGCCTCAAAGTATGAATTTGGCCCTGTTCCTTCTGTTTCTATTGTGTGCAATAGTTTGAGGAGTATTTACATTTGCTCTTTTTTGAAAAACTGGTAGATTTCCTTTTTTCTGAGTTTGTTTATGTTGTGGATTGCATTTATGGATTTCCATATATTGAATCATCCCTGCATCCCTGGGATAAAGCCTACTTGATCATGTTGAATGATTGTTTTGATGTGTTCTTGGATTCCATTGGCAAGAATTTTATTGAGTATTTTTGCATTGATATTCTTAAGGGAAATTGGACTGTAGTTTTCTTTCTTTGTTGGATCTTTGTCTGATTTTGTTATCAGCGTAATAGTGGCTTCCTAGAAAAAGTTGGGTAGTGTTCCTTCTGTTTCTATTTTGTGGAATAATTTGAAGAGTATTGGTGTTTTGTTTTCTTTGAAGATCTGATAGAATTTTGCACTAAAACCATCTGGTCCTGTGTTGTTTTTGGTTGGGAGATGTTCTATGACACCTTCTATTTCTTTAGGAGTTATGGGACTGTTTAGATGAACAACAGATCCTAATTTAATTTTGATATTTGGTATCTGTCTAGGAAATTGTCCATTTTCTCCAGATTTTCCAGTTGTGTTGCACATAGACTTTTGTAGTAGAATCCGATTTTTTTTGCCATTTCTGTTGTTATATTTCTCTTTTCATTTCTAATTTTGTTAATTTGTATACTGTCTCTGTGTCCTTTGGTTAGTCTAGCTAAGGGTTTATCTATCTTGCTGATTTTCTCAAAGAACTAGCTACTGGTTTTGTTGATTCTTTGTATGCTTCTCTTAGTTTCTACTTTATTGATTTCAGCCTTGAGTTTGATGATTTCCTGTCTTCTATTCCTCCTGGGTGAATTAGCTTCTTCTTGTTCCAGGGCTTTCAGGTGTGCTGTTAAGCTGCTAGTATATGCTCTCTCCAGTTTCTTTTTGGAGGCACTCAGTGCTATGAGTTTTCCTCTTAGAACTGCTTTCCTTGTGTCCCATAGATTTGGGTATGCTATGCCTTAATTTTCATTAAAGTCTAAAATGTGTTTGATTTCTTTCTTTCTTTCTTCTTTGGTCAAGGTATTATTGAGTAGAGCATTGTTCAGCCTCCATGTGTATGTGGTCTTTCTATTGTTTTTGTTGATATTGAAGACCACTCTAACTCCATAGTGATCTGATAGGAGGTTGGGATTATTTTGATCTTCTTATATTTGTTGAGGTCTGTCTTGTGGCCAATTATATGGTCCATTTTGTAGAGAGAGAAAAAAGAACTGAAAAAGTTTCCCATAGACAGGAGGAACCCCCAGTGGAGGAATATGAAGAAAAACCCACCCACAAAATTTTCCACCCACACTATGCCATCTAAAAACATTGAGGGACAAAGATTAAACAATGTCCAGGGGAATGATTAACCAATAACATGACCAACTTGAGACCTATTCCATGGACTAGCACCAATCCCTGACAGTATTATTGTTACCCTGTTATGTTTGTATAGGGGAGACAAGCATAACTGTTCTCTGAGAGTCTCCACCAGCTGGTGACTGAAACAGATGCAGAGACACACAATTACTTATTGTAGGGAGCTGGGAACATTTATGAAAGAATTGGAGAAGGCCTTCAAGTGATATGAACACCACAGGAAGAGTAGCCAATTCGATTAGGCTGGTACTTTGGAAGCTCTGAGTGACTGAACCATAAACCAGACCATAAACTAACTGCACAGAGGACGCTGGCACACATGAAGCATATTTGCAGCTTGGTCTTAATGTGGGTCTCCCAAGAACTGGAGCAAAATCTGATCCTAAAGCTGTTGCCTGTCTCTGGAATATGTTCCCCAACTGGGCTGCCTTGACTCTTCTCTGTGGGAGAAGATGCACCTGACCCTCCAGAGACTGTATCCTAGGCTGCAGGGATAGTCAGTGGACCCCCACACTCTTGTTTTAGAAAAGATCTTTGGAATGGAGGGAGGTATTCTGTATGCTGGGGACCAGGAGAGAGGGAGCAGCAATCAAGATGTAAAATGAATGAATGAATGAATGAATGAAAGTGTATTCTAAGATTTATGCACCTTTCTTACTGTATTCTCCTGTCAAATTAAATTCTAAAAGTAGATCACATACTGGCAACATAAAGTGGCACAGGATATACATTCTAGTTCCAAAGGGGAGAATACTGAAGGAATACTGAAGCAAAGCAAGACTGAAACCTGTCCAGGCAATCTTGCAACCTTCCATACTTTTTTCTTTATTGATATAGTTTTTATTTACATTTCAAATGATTTCCCTTTTCTGGGTCCCCACTCCCTGCAAGTCCCATAAGCCCTCTTCCCTCCCCCTGTTCCTCCATCTACCCCTTCCCACTTCCCTGTTCTGGAATTCCCCTATACTGTTGCACTGAGTCTTTCCAGAACCAGGGACTACTCCTCCATTCTTTTTGGACATCATTTAATATGCTGATTATGTCTTGGGTATTCAAAGTTTCTAGGCTAATATCCACTTATCAGTCAGTGCATAACATGATTGATCTTTTGAGACTGGGTTACCTCACCTAGTATGATGTTTTCCAGCTCCATCCATTTGTCTAAGAATTTCATGAGTTCATTGTTTCTAATGGCTAAATAGTACTCCATTGTGTAAATATGCCACATTTTTTGTATCCATTCCTCCATTGAAGAACACCTGGGTTCTTTCCAGCTTCTGGCTACTACAAATAGGGCTGCTATGAACATAGTGGAGCATATGTCCTTATTGAATGCTGAAGAATCCTCTGAGTATATGCCCAGGAGTGGTATATCAGGATCCTCAGGAAGTGTCATGCCAAGTTTTCTGAGGAACCACCAGACTGATTTCCAAAGTGGTTGCAACATCTTGCAATCCCACAAGCAGTGGAGGAGTGTTCCTCTTTCTCCACATCCTCGCCAACACCTGCTGTCTCCTGAGTTTTTGACCTTAGCCATTCTGACTGGTGTGAGGTGAAATCTCAGGGTTGTTTTGATTTGCATTTCCCTAATGATTAACGATGTTGAACATTTCTTAAGCTGTTTCTCAGCTCTCCGAAGTTCTTCATGTGAAAATTTCTTGTTTAGCTCCGTACCCCACTTTTTAAGGGGGTTGTTTGGTTCTCTGGGTTCTACCTTCATGAGTTCTTTGTATATATTAGATATTAGTCCTTTGTCAGATTTAGGGATGGTGAAGATCCTTTCCCAATCTGTTGGTTGATGTTTTGTCCTTTTGACAGTGTCCTTTGCCTTACAGAAACTTTGTAGCTTTATGAGGTCCCATTTGTCAATTCTTGATCTTAGAGCATAAGCTATTGGTGTTCTATTCAAGAACATTTCCCCTGTGCCCATGTCCTCAAGGGTTTTCCCCAGTTTCTTTTCTATTAGTTCAGTGTGTCAGGTTTTATGTGGTGGTCCTTGATCCATTTGGAGTTGAGCTTAGTACAAGGAGATAAGAATGGATCGATTCGCATTCTTCTGCATGCTGACCTCCAATTGATCCAGCACCATTTGTTGAAAAGACTATCTTTTTTCCACTGGATGCTTTCAGCTCCTTTGTAGAAGATCAAGTTTCCATATGTGTGTTGGTTCATTTCTGGGTCTTCAACCCTATTACATTGATCTGCTGGCCTGACATTGTATCAATACCATGCAGTTTTTGTCATGATTGCTCTGTAGTGAAGTTAACGTCTGGGATACTGAATCCCCCCTGAAGTTCTTTTACTGTTGATAATAGTTTTAGCTATCCTGAGTTTTTTGTTATTCCAGATGAATTTGAGAATTGCTCTTTCTAGTTCTATGAAGAACTGGGTTGGTATTTTTTTAAAGATTTATTTATTTATTGTTATATGTAAGTACACTATAGCTGTCTTCAGACACACCAGAAGAGGGCATCTGATTTCATTACGGATGGTTGTGAGCCACCATGTGGTTGCTGGGATTTGAACTCAGGACCTTTGGAAGAGCAGCCAGTGTTCTTACCAGCTGAGCCATCTCTCCTGCCCCTGGGTTGGTATTTTTATGGGGATAGCATTGAATCTGTAGATTGCCTTTGGCAAGATGGCCATTTTAACTATATTAGTCCTGCCAATCCACGAGCATGGAAGATTTTGCCATTTTCTGAGATCTTCTTCTATTTCCTCTTCAGAGATCTGAAGTTCTAGAGAACTCCTACAGCTGATAAACAACTTCAGCAAAGTGGTTGACTACAAAATCAACACAAGCAAATCAGTACCCTTTATATACTCAAAGGATAAGCAGACTGAGAAAGAAATTAGGGAAATGACTCCCTTCACAATAGCTACAAACAGCATAAAGTATCTTGGGGTGACTCTAACCAAACAAGTGAAAGACCTATATGACAAGAACTTCAGATCTCTGAAGAAGGAAATCGAAGAAGATCCCAACTCTCCATATTGATGTCTGATTTTCTCTTCAGATTTGAATCATCTTCATATCTCCAAATTCTTTCAGCTTTGTTGACTGCAACACACTTCTTTCTCTTGGGCTGGTTCCAATCACTATTAGCAGATTTTCTTGGCATCTATCCCACAGCTCAGTCACTTCCAAATTCTTGGACTCTCCAAGGCAATACAGCCTTTATATTCAGAGATTCAAAGACTGGCCTCTCTGAGCCACACTACAGACACACTCTGCTTTCATCAGATTTCCTAAGTCATGGAAGGAGATTCCACAATTGCTTTATTTTATCCTTGAATATAACACATGAGTCACATGGTTGAAGGGTTCACATTCTTCTGCTTGATGGGGTTGGAATATAGTCTTGTTTTTCATTTTTACCTTCAGTTACATTTGTTTTTAATGGTTAACTCTACTATCTATGGTTGGTTGTCCTGTTTTGTACATCTAGCTGTCTTTGAACACAGATATCTGCTTCTCTTTTGAATACTAGTATTAAAGATGTGTACACCTATGCCTGGACATAAGTTTTTCTTTAAGCCGAGCTGTGTGGGGCCTTGCTTTGAGGTCACCACTTCCTTGATTCCATTTTTATTCTGGCTTTTCTTCGATGCATTCCTCTCCTTGAATACAGGATTCAGTTCCATTCTACTATCTATTACTTCTTTTCTCCTCAAGGTTTACATTTTGGATTTCTTCATGCTAAGCTTACTGCTTTTTCCATACAGATAATCATAGAATGAAGAATAATGACCTCACATTCAAGTCTATATTAGGCTGGTTTAAGATTAACTCTGCAATGTAACTAATCCAAAACTCTTCAACTTGTCCTCAGGAAAACCATTCAGAAAAGGTACTTAGATTGCACCTCTTTGTTTAAATAAATTTGTCCTTTAGGATAAGATTATTAAATAGTCATTGGAGTTACATACTATCCTGTTTAATCTGTTATCATGAGTTACATCCAGTAACTCTCTCCTAACCCATGTAACAATTGTCAAGTACTATTTGATTTAAAATGAATTATTTTTGAGTATTAGCCATTTAAAATTTGTCTCCATTAAGTGAGGCTACAGATGCAGATTGACTATTTGGAGTAGCTCCGTGTAATTACTACTAATGTTTTTTAAATGAATGCCTAGGGAAAAGGGTATCCTATGCTCAAATAACTCTGAGGAATTAAAAGAGTGGGTCTAACTTTTGTTCACCTAGATGGACTCCTCTGTGAACTTGGATTCCTTTGTTGTTACTACAGAACACACTAATGTATACCAGGGGTACAGATTCTCAAACAAAGCTAACAAGAATCTAGCAAAACTGTGTTTTCCTAGTAGAGAAAAACTCTAAGTGGGGAGAGTTCCCTAATTCTCAATAAGAAAAAAAAATATGAAACTCTTCCTCTTATTTCTTTCCTGTGGATAGAAGAAATACTTAACCTTACAAAGAATTTCTTACTAATTTGACATAGGACACATGTGATAACTCTACAGGGCTGTTTTAACCTGATTTCTATTGTGATAAACACCCTGAGTGGAAGTAACTGGGGAGGAAATGTTTTAGGTCAGCTTACAGTTCTCCATCATAGACCATCATGAATGGAATTCAGGTAGGATTCAAGCAGGGCAGGCATTTGGAGACAGGAATTGCAGCAGAGGAAGTGGAGGATTGTGGCTTACTACCTTATTCCCCATGGCTAACTTAACCTGCTTTCTTATACCACCCAAGACCCCTTCCAAGGGGTGGTGCTGTCCACATTGAGATGGATGTTCTCACATTCATCATTAATCAAAACAATACTCCAAATTCTTAGAGGTGTAACACCTTCCCCTTTCTCCTGTCTTAGCATATAGTTATTAATCTTCTATTGGTGAAAAAGTGAATTAAATATTTTCTAATTGAATCTAAATCTCCCCTGAGAGATTTCTTTTACTGTCATTATATAGTACTAAGCTCTATAAGTACTAAGATTTTCTAATTGAATCTAAATCTCCCCTGAGAGATTTCTTTTACTGTCAGTATATAGTACTAAGCTCATCACACCAGGAGAACTAATGAGATTTCTCAGCAGATAAAAGGGTCTCCCAATAATAAAACAATTTATCTTTTCTCTCAACCAACATTGTAGGAGAGGAATCACTCCTAATATTTGTCTTCTGTCCTCCAAGTGTGTACCAAGGAACGAACATGTCTATACACAGATAATACAAATTCAGAATAAACAAATGAATGCAAAATGTTATTTCCATGAAGTTTAATTGCTACATGAAAAATTATATATGTTTTATGCATGTGGACCAAGTGAGATGAAATACGCCTATAAATTTCTTATGTCACAAGTACCAGAGATCTATTTTTCACTTTAAAATCTCCTCAAACCTTATTTCCTATGACAATTATATTTGTTATCCATCAGTTTTACATTTTTATGATAAACACTTGTGATATACTTTCCTAGTATTTTTATTGTCCTTTTGAACTACCATGGAGTCAAATTCGATGAATCACAGGAAAGGAAGCCCATATGTTCCTTATTTAGCATTCTTAAAATGTAAGCTTTCTATTTTGTAAAATTGATGAAAAGGAGCAAAAAGAGATGAATTCACATTGTTGAAGGTGACTTAGTAAGTATACCTTCATTATCAGTCTTTCAAGTTTTTCTTAAGTACTGCACTTATTAAGTCCTTGGTATATTTAAAAAAGGGCAGGTTTATCATATTATTTTCCAATCGAGCATCATGTTTTATTTTAGATCGTTACTCCAGGCATAGAATATATATTATGTGATTTTGGCAACAGGAAAATCCTGCATAATTCTTGTCTGTATCTCTGTTGTAGCACTAGCCATGAGCTTTTCATATTGCTCCCTAGGGAAGTGTAATCCTTGCTAGTCCAAGATAAAAGGTCAGTTGTCACCTTGCAGTGATCCCTCAGATTCCTCGGGCTGCCTCATCAAAATGAAGTTGCCTGCTCAGCTGGTGGTACTGCTGTTGTTTAGGATTCCTGGTGAGAACAACATGAAGTGAGAGAGGATGATAGGCACAGAAGATAAGCACTGGATTCTATTGCTGATCATACCTGTTCTGTCCATGTATGAGTAGATGGGTCTTATCCTCCAGGGTAGGGACTCTGAGGTTTACTTCTGTGACAGAGGTTTCAGAAAGGAGAAAACCTGTACTGCAATGAAATTACGACTCAGATGGACTGGGATGATTTAAGTTAAGGTCCTGTAGGCCTTATTGTTTCCTTGTTTTGTTAATATAAAATTGTCCATCTCCACTAATATACATTTTTAAAAAAGAAAATAAAAAAAGTTGCAATGACCATCCATAAAGTTTGTCTATAACTTGTACTTTTATTTCTGTGCCTCAGTTTCAAGGTCTGATGTTGGGATGACCAAAACTCCACACTCCCTGGCAGTCAAACTTGGAGATCCACTTTCTATCTCTTGAATTTGTAGTCAGAGCCTTGCACATAGTGATGGATACACTTATTTGAAATCATACCTGCAGAAGCCAGGCCATTCTCCACAGCTCCTCATCTATGAGATTTCCCACTAAATTACTGGGGTCCCAGACAGGTTCAGTGGCAGTGGGTAAAGGATTCAACATTCAAAATATGTAGCAGGGAACCTAATGATTTGGAAGTTTCTTATTGTTTCCAAATTTTACAAGTTCCTCTCACAATGATTTAGACCCTCACAAAATGTCCTAGTTTGGAGTGTTCCAGCTGCCACTTTATTTACATTCCAGTTTCATTTACATGAAAGAGGTGCTGAGGATCTCCATATTGTTTTGTTTTTGTTTTTGTTTTTGCTTTTTGCAGCTGAGGGCACTGAAGCATGTGTGTCTTGCCTACAATATAAGCTTCATGCATTTTTTGCCTCATTAGCTAGAATAACAATGATATTGCATCTTACTCAGGATAATAGTAAACAGCTATCCTCTCAGCAATCAGCAATGAGGAAAAAGGAGAGTGAAAACCCATTCTGATCCAATAGCCCTTGTCTACCCTCATCATTGCAAATGATCTGTCAGGAAAATGGCATATTTATTTATTAAACTGTCTCCATTAATCATGTAAATATTCTCATGTAAGTACATAGTTTTCTATAAAATTACAGAAACATCATTGAAATAAATGACCTTTTCATTGAACAAAGCTTATCAATCAAAACATAAAATCACATACATTAGACCCCTTGACAACCAACACATATCCTTGTGTATGACAAATAGAACTGAAATTGTTTTTTGAGTAAATTTTATACAGGGGCATATATTCTATTGCAGAGTATCTGTCCTGTGCTTCACATGAATTCTAAATAAAATGCTTGATGCCTAGTTACAACATAGATCACTATAGCATGTTCATCTACTAAGAGAAAAGAGTAATATCCTCATTTTACTCTAATTAATCTGTAGCTGAAATAATCCTACCTACTTGCCTCAGTATTCTGGCTTCCCAAATGAAAAACACAGTCTTGCATGTGCATGTGCATGCCCTTGCTCTTGCACCCCCACCCCACACAGACTCTTTATTTCAACATGCTTTAAACATCTCAATGGAAAGGCCACTGCATTACCTTCATATGGCTGATTTACTTTCTGATAATTTCAACTCATCACTTACTAAAACATATATTCCATCTTGACTGGCCTTGACCCAGACCTGCAGACCTCCTGGACCATGATCCCCAAGACTCTTACATGATGGCCATGCTTGCTCGCTCTCTCTCTCTTATGTGTTTCTCAGCCCTGGTGTATCTCTGTTGTGCACATCTCAGGCATGGCAGCTACTCCTCTCCAGGCAAGGAGGCTCTCTCTCTCTCCTCAATCCCTTACTGGGAATCTTAAAAAAAGTGGCTGCATTTTCTAGCTTCTTATATTGGAAAAATAAGCACAAATGCACACACAATAAATAACAGTCTCACAAGATTTTACCAAAAGACTAGAGAGACCACTATGACTAGATAAATTCCTAGAGTTATCCCTTCTCATCTAGGGCATCGAGGGTATCAAAAGACTCAGTAATTGAGGGGAAACACAGATGGCCATACTATGTCTTTATTGTCACTGACATCTGCACAGGATGTTTACTCAAGATATATATATATATATATATATATATATATATATATATATATATATATATATATGCAGCACACTGTGGTCTTGGCTTATACAATAGCAGACAGTGAGAAGATCTGAGAATAACAATCATCAATATGTATTAGACAACCATCATGAGCTTCATGATATTTTAAGGGTATTAATGTGTTTTCTTACAAAGGAACATCTTGTACCTCTTGTAAGAGGTACTGGAGAATTGAACCAAGATATTAAATCATAGAAACTTTAAAAAAAAATTGTTCTCTAAATCAAATTTGCATTAGTTTTTTCAGGGACACTTTTAATCAATTACCAAATTTATACTTTAAATGAAGGAGATGTAAAAATAGCTCACATTTTTAAATAGTAGAATCAGCAAAAATTAGTCAGGGTGAAGGTGTTGAGGCTTCAGAGAGGATTTAAAGGGTAATTTTCCCATTGATTTTTTGAGCCTGTGTAGTCCATCCACATACTGCCCCACCAGGGGATTTATTCCATATACAATCACCAAACCCAGACACTATTGTGGATGCCAACCAGCACTTGCTGACAGGAGCCTGATATAGCTATGTCCTGAGAGGCTCTGCCAGTACCTGACAAATACAATTCATATGGTCTCAGCCAACCATTGGACTGAGCACAGGGTTCCCAAAGGAAGAGCTAGAGAAAGGACTAAAGGAGAGGAAGTAGCTTGCAGCCCCATAGGAGGACCAACAATATGAACCAAGCAGTACCTCCACCTCTAGAACCCCCAGGAACTAAACCACCAGCCAAAGAGTACACATGGAGGGACCCTAGGTTCCAACTGCAGATATAACAGAAGATTGCTTTGCTGGCCATGAAAGGGAGGAGAGGCCCTTGGTCTTGATAAGGCTAAATACCCCAGTATAGAGGAATGCCAGCACAAGGAAGCAGGAATGGGTGGATTGGTGATCAGGAGGATGGAGGATGGGATAGGGCATTTTGGGAGGGGAACCTTGTAAAGGGAATAACATTTGAAATGTAAATAAAGAAACTATCAAATAAAAATTTAAAAAGATTTTGAAACTGTGTCTTTGATGGATCCCTAGATGGCGTAGTCTCTGGATGATCTTTCCCTCAGATTCTGCTCCACACTTTATCTCTTTATCTCCTTCTGTGGGTATTTTGTTCCCCCTTCTATGAAGGACCAGAGTATTCATACGATGTTCTTCCTCCTTCGTGGGCATCACTTGATATGTGAAATGTATCTTGGGTATTCTAAGCTTCTGAGCTAATATCCACTTATCAGTGAGTGCATGCCATATATGTTCTTTTGTAATTGGTTTATCTCACTCAAGATGATATTTTCCAATTCCATTCATTTGTCTAAGAATTTCATGAATTCATTTTTAATAGCTGCATAGTATTCCATTATGTAAATATACCACTTTGTACGTATCCATTCTTCCATTGAGAAACATCTGTGTTCTTTTCAGCTTTTGGTTATTATAAATAAGGCTACTATGAACATAGTGGAGCATGTGCCTTTATTACATATTGGAGAATCCTCTGGGTTTATGTCCAGGAGTGGTATAAAAGGGTCCTCCAGTAGTATTATGCCCAGTTTTCTGAGGAATCACCAAACTTATTTCTAGAGTGGTTGTACAAGCTTACAATCTCATAATCAATGGAGGACTGTTTCTCTTTCTCTACATTTTTGTCAGCACTTACTGTCTTCTGAGATTTTGATCTTACCCATTCTGGCAGGTGTGAGGTGAATTTTCAGGGTTGTTTTGATTTGCATTTCCCTGATGCTAAGGATGTTGAACATTTCTTTAGGTGTTTCTCAGTCATTGGTAAGATCTCAATTGAAAATTATTTGTTCAGCTCTGTACCCCCATTTTTAATATGATTATTTGATTCTCTGGAGACTAACGTCTTGAGTTCTTTGCAATTATTGGATATTAGCTCTCTGTCAGATGGAGAGTTTGTCAAGATCTTTTCACAATTTGTTGGTTATCATATTGTCCTATTGACAGTGTCCTTTGTTTTAAAGAAACTCTGTAATTTTATGAGGTTCCATTTGTCAATTCTTGATCTTAGAGTATAAGCTATTGGTGTTCTGTTCAGGTAATTTTGCCCTGTGCCACCTGGGAGGCTCTGCTAGTGTATAAGAAATACAGAGGGAGATACTCTCAGCAGCCATTGGACTGAGCACAGAGTCACCAATGGAGGAGCTAGAGAAAGGACACAAAGAGCTGAAGGGGTATGCAACGCCATAGGAGGAACAACAATATGAGTCACCCAGTACTCCCAGAGCTCCCAGGGACAAAACCATCAACCAAAGAGTAAACATGGAGTTGTCCATGGCTCCACACCCATAGGCAGAAGACGTTGGTCATTTTAGACAGCAAAGGGAGGATAGGCCCTTGGTTGTAGAAAGGCTAGATGCTGCTGTGTAGTGGAATACCATAACAGGGAAGCAGGAAAGTTATTGGGGAACAGGGGGAATGAAGAAGTCTTATGAGATTTTTGGAGGGGGGAAACCAGGAAAGAAGACAACATTTGAAATGTAAATAAAGAATATATCTAATAAAATTAAAAAAAGAGAGAGTAAGAAAGAGTTAAAGAAAAGAAAAGAAAGAAAAAAGAAAGGAAAGAAAAAAAGAAAAGAAACATTTTGAGTTTTTCATATGACAACTGCATTGACAGGAATGTCATAGCTCAACAATGGAAGAAATTACTAAATGATGAATATAAAAATCACTCAGACTAAAGTATACAGCCTATGAAACAGAACATTTCAATTTAACATAGATCTCTTGTTAAAATATAGACAATCACTAGTGCTCATTAACTATAGACTACTATTTCACATTTCTAATCATTTGCATCATAAGCAAATGAGGGGACTTTTTATCTATTTGAGCAATAAGGCTTTAATCTCTTAATGAAGATTAGTGTTAGTTCTGTATTTGTTAATTTTATTTAGTCTGTTAATTCACATTGCAAATGTATTTCATGCAACTTTCCTTTTACTGGTTAATGTGTAAATTAATTAAGAGTCCATTATTGCTAGGTTATTTTTTTTTACTATGATTCTCTTCTTACTGATAATACTTCCAAGAAGACATTCACATTGTATGAATCTATCCCTGTCTCTAGTTAATTGAAAATTCAGTATTTTTTCCCATTATGGATGGTTGTAAGCCACCATGTGGTTGCTGGGATTTGAACTCAGGACCTTTGGAAGAGCAGTCAGTGCTCTTAACCACTGAGCCATCTCTCCAGCCCAGAAAATTCAGTAATACCAACCATACTATGTTTTCTGTTGTTAACACTGAATAGTAGTTTCGACTTCTAAATCTCTCTGAAAACAGTATGAATAAACAACCTAAACCTACTGGGTAAAGATCTCCGAATTGAGAAAGAATACCCCTTAATTTCTACTTCAAACTGCAAGACCACCCGAGGCACTTAAAAAATCTTACTGATAGTATATTATCATGTATTTAACTAATCACTTTAAATCCTTAGTGTAGCTTCTGTTTTCCTTCAGGCATCCCGATTGATACCTAGTTGTGTCAGGATTACAATATTCTGTTATTAATAAATCATGAGAGGGATCACATACTTCTAAAATTGTTATGGTATGGTGGAGAGCTGGGTGCATATCAACCTTCTTGTGCCATTCACAAAAGCCTTTACATGACCCTCAAATCCCAGTTACATTTAAGAAATGCTGTCATCAGGTAAAAGTAAAAGCAAGTGTCTGGACAGTTTTCATTCTCACTTCTCCTTCTATGAGTGTTTTTTTTTTCATTGCTTGTATCACTGAGGTACGATATATATAGTCTTGATGACAGTAGTAAGTTGCAATATCTTCAGGCTCCAGGCTGCTGATGGTAAAGGAAAAAAATCTGTCCCTGATTCACTGCCACTGAACCTGTAGGAAACCCCTGAATGCAAAGTGGATGCAAATGTATTAGGAGCTTTGGAACGTCCCCTGGTTTCTGTTGGTACCAAACCATATAATTTTTAATATCATCACTTGCTTTACAAGTGATGGTGACTCTGTCTCCCAGAGATACAGACAGGGAGGATGGAGACTGGATAACCTGAATGTCACATCTGGCACCTGAATTTGGAAAATTAAAAGAAAAAACCCGCCCAAACAGACAAAAATAATCACAGTTTCTTGAAAATTTTGCAAATCTTATCCTTCTTACTTGTGAATCAGAGAATCACCAGGAATATAGCAGAAATCTTCATGTCCATATTGTGTCATATGTAATCTGGATAGAAAGCTGTGGAAATTGTGAGCACCTCTTTAAAATATGCTTAAGGCACTGAGTTGTGTTTTGGGTACATGAAAATCATCCAGAGGAACTAATGATGAGCACTTGTGCAGAAATATCTCATTTCTGTAAAATCCCACAGAATGCTTATTCCTACCACAGCAGCACAGATAACATTTTTCCTTCTGGGTTATGGTTCATGAACAGTGCCTTTCTGTTATCTGTGAGCATAGAATGTGTTTCATTGCCCTCATCTTAGAAGCTGCAAGGAAGTTTTCAAACTCCTCCCTTTTGGTACTCTTCAGTATTACTCAGATCACAGAGAATTCTGCTTTGGTACATTCCTTCATATTTTTAGTGTGAAGTCCAAGTGCAAAGCAGTCATAAGCAACATGGTTTGTAAAGAAGGGCAGAATCTATGATGCCTAAGCAGTTGTCTTTAAGTAAAGTTTCTATTCAGTATCAGACCTTTACTTTTGCTGTTGTTATCTAAAGTCATGTATATCTTGCTTTCCTTTCTGAAGCATTGAATCTCCCTCCCTAGCTCTGATTGTAGATAAACATATCCATACACAGTGTTCATGGATGCTTGATGTTATTGGCTTCCTTCAACTTTCTCAACTCAAACAACTGTATAAACCAGAAGGCTTTCCTTTATCAAATAATCCACTCTTTTGAAGCTCTTCTGTTAATTAAAACTGTAAATCAAAACAAACAAACAAAAAACGACAGCAAATCTGATCCAGTTGCTGAGAGAATACAGTTTTCAATGACTGGTTAGGAAAATGCATAGATTTCACATTTATTATCTATTGTATTTTTACCTAAATTGTAGATTTTCAATATGATTGTAGAAGTCAGCATTGAATGTTGCTTCAAAACAAGAAATATAGTTCAATATTATATTATATTATATTATATTATATTATATTATATTATATTATATTTAATAAAATAGATGTAAGGAATTTTCACTTGTATTTATTTTAACTTTATGATGCAATGATTTTCATATCATAGATACAGGTTCATACTACTATCAAAAAATCGCCCAGTGCCATGCATTGCTCATGGAGAAAGCACAGCTCTCAGTAGACAACCCAGTATTCTCTGGTGTAAAAAACATGCTGTAAAAGTTAAGATCCTTTTCTGCTAAGGGTGTGGGAAAGTAATGTAATATATGTAACAGCAAGTAAAAGGAGGGGTACAGAGTGTGGATCGATACAGTTGTGAATATGGCAAAGAAATATTGGTTTTGAACAGGAAAGATGGATATAAGCTAAACCAAGTATTTATGAAAATGTTTCTCAAGAAAACCTGGTGGTTTATGTGCTAATCAAATATTTACATATTGCAACACATGAAAACAAGTTATGTCTGTCTAAAACTGTGACATGGATGTTTGATGTTATTGGCTTCCTTCAACTTTCTCAACTCAAACTACTGTTCAGAACAGAAGGCTTTTCTTTATCAAATCATCCACTCTTTTGAAGCTCTTCTGTATAAGCTCTTCTTCTATATTTTACTAAGCTTATATATTCCTTTCAGCTGCTGACAAAAATAAATGTCAATATGCAGATTACTTATCAATTTATTTGAATAGAAAATTAGGAAGTACGAAATTATGGAGCAATTGGAAAACTTATGTATGTAATATATGAAATACTATGTTAACATATTATACTAGATATAAATTATCAAATTAAATATCTCTTATCAGGAATAATTGTAGTGTTTTGACAGTTCACTAGTATTTTGATAAATAAAAAACAATTATCAAAATCAATTATCAAATAAATACAAGAATATATAAATAGACTTATCCATTAATAAAAGAAAGAATAGTATCATCCACCAGAAAGAACGTTGTTTATTTGATGATAATTCCTTTGTGTGTAATTCTTCCTACAAAGGGATAAAAGGAACACTTGTGCCTAAAATCTAATAGTAACAAATTTAATGCTAAGATACCTAAAAGTAATACATAACACATTAATAACACTGTAAAGGTAAATACTGGTGTTAATATGAAAGTCAATAAAAGCTTTATGAGTCTGGATTTTTCTTTCTTTGTGACATAAAAGGAGAAAAGATGGTGAAACTGCATTGATGGAAGGAAAAATGGAATTTGCTATAGAGAATTTCTAAATAGGGAGAGATGCCCCTGTGCTGGAGCAATGTGTTTTGTACTACTGAATCTAAGTTGGTATTAAATAAAATTGAATCATTATAGTTTAAATAATACTTTGGATATATAAGGAAACTATTAAGAGAGGAAAAGAACATAAAAGTAAGTGAATCAAATCTGAAAGATTTTTAGCACAGAATAAATGGAAGAACTGAGAAGCAAACTTGATGTAACACAGAAAGAATGGAGATACTATGCTAACAACAAACAGTGAACAGGCAGAAGTATTTCATACTGTGTTATCAATGACAAAATAGTAGAAATTGATGAGACATTTTATTTAAGTACAGATTTGGTGGCATAATATATTTCAAATAATCATATTTGCCAGCTATTACAGATTTACTTTGCAAATGAAGAAGAATAAATTAAAATATAAAGATGGAAAAGGACATTTCACACAAAAATCTGAGTGGATGTTAATCTCAGCTCTAAGGGATATAACTCAAAAGCTTTTAAGTAGAAAGAGTGCTATTGTGTTCCTTTATGCATGTTTAAAGAGACAATTAATCAATTATTTAGATTTAGAATATTTATTACATTTATTTATACACTGATGTGGCAAATACTGTGGTCAGAGATCAAAACAATTAGTGGATATCAATCTTTTCCTTCATTGTATAGGGCATAAGGATGGAATTCAATTCATCAAGCTTGTTGGCAATTACCTTCATGTACTAAGCCATCTTTTTCAGTGCAGGAATCAAATGATGTTATAAATAGCAGTTATAAATTAAAATTAAATTAATATAAATTAAATTAAAACATTAACATAAAGCTGTGATGTATTGTGAAATAAAACCTGAAATAAAACCATTTAAAAAATTAGTTCCATAAGAGTGGTTTGATATTCAGTACCTACTTTCAATAATGTATACAACAGATATTATAGATGTATTAGATGTCTAAAATGAATAAGTCAGATATCTCAGCTCTTAAGAACAATGGCTGCTCTTGCAGAGGACTAGAGTTTTGTTTCTAGCACCTGTCAGTTTGCTTACAACTGGCTTTATACTTTGAGCTCCAGAGAATTTATTACTTTTTCTGTTCTCTTTTGGTACTCCACTAATATGAACAAACACAGAAAGACACTTGCAATACACATAATTTTAAAATTAAAATTATAATCATGGGCCTAGAAAGTTATATCAGAGGTTAAACTCATGAACAGCTCTGTGGAGGAACTGAGTTCCATCATAGCGCCCATATGTAGTGGCTGACAAGTGTTTGTTACTCCAGCCCCTGGCCTCCTCATGTACCTTCACTCATGTGCACAGCACACAGAGACACAGAGAATCAGATAATTTTAAAAACACTAAAACTAAATCTTAAAAATTAAAATGAAAAGGTTATAAGGAAATAGAGGACTAAAGCAGTATAATGGATCAAACTCACTCAAAATATTCTGAACATTCATCAAAGAAAAGTGAAATTCAAAATATATGAAAAACAATATTCAATTAAAGATATATTAAACACTTATTATTTCACAAACAGTTTATATTACATTTATAAATATACAAATTCACCAAGTATAACAGAGTATGCTTGTAGTCACAGGTGCTTGAGAAGTTGTGACTTCTTTTACTAAGAATTCAATCCCACCTCCCAAAACATAAAAAACAATACAGAAAAATTAAATCATCCAAGTATGTCTTCTGATTCTAATGAAATGAAAAAAAAATACCAACAAGGGTGTGTAATTAAAACTATTATCAGAATATCTACTAGAAAATTTTACCAACCTATTCAGATCTGTGTCTGAAAGATCTGTAATTGAGAAACTTAAAGAATGGAATACTCTACAGTGCAATATATACAACCTTATTTCAGTTTCACTATACATTTATACAGGAATATAAACTATAACAACAACAAACAAAATTATTGATCCAAGGAAGATTGTTTTAGTACAAAAAACCTTGTTCAGCAAACAAGTAAACAAACACAAGTAAGCACAAAGGAAATATTAACACAACGGCCCTTTTCCAAAACAGTCCAGAGAACAAAATACCACTGTTGTAAAAAGGTCTCTGTATTTTCTTGCTGGAGCATCTCTCACACTTCTTCAAAGCACAGTTGACCATGCATCATCCTTTTGAATGGATTCCAACACCTACCACTTTAAGAAATTTATACAGGTAATTCAATCAATATTAAAATAATGTTTCTCTGGAAATGTCGTGTGCATATGGAGGCCTCTGATTTGGACGAGATAGAAAATTAAGATAAAATAGTAAAGCTGAATTTTAGGGCTTCACGTGGCCAGGTTCCTATGTTAAACATTTGATGAGATCTGAGTTAAAAATTCTAGAGTTCTTGTGAAAATTAGCAAGAATCTACTAACAACTGTGTTGTTTTGATTTTGTTGTGGCCCATGTCCAGGGTTTTTCACTCTACCATGGGCACATGAACCATAGTCAAAAAATTCCATTTTTACTTAAATGCTATTCTATTTAAGTGCTGTTGTATTCTGAAAATTATCAGTGTGTTCAGCTTCTGCTCTGGTCCAGAAGAAGATGCCAACCCAGTACATGATTGAGTGCTGAAATGGAAACCAAAACAATATAAACCATGAAATATGTGTGAAAGTTATCTTCATGTATGAAATTTTACACGTTATTTTGGATTTGCTTCTGTTCTCATGATTTGGCCTCCTTTATGTGCAAATGTGCTACAGACACTGTGTTTATCTATAGGACTTGGTTGCAGAACTTTGTCAACATGGTATGACTGTTGACAACAAGAATCATAGCAGCTTTGATTACCTACATGGTTCCTTCATAAAAGTTACTGTTAATACTCCTTAGTAGAGAGGAGCATGAGACTGGAATGATGGCTCAGTAGGTAAAATGGTTACATGATAAGTGTGAAAATATAAATTCAGAGCAATAAAACTGATGTAAAGTTAGAAACAATAGAATACATATGTAGTTCCTTTCTCTCTCTCTCTCTCTCTCTCTCTCTCTCTCTCTCTCTCTCTCTCTCTCTCTCTCTCTCTCTCTCTCTCTCTCTCTTAGGATGAAATGAGAGGAAAAGACTAAAAAATTCCAAGAAACTTTCCAGCAAACTACTCAGGCATATTTTATTTAAGTAGCAAGAGATCATACTTCAAGGTGAAAAAAAGGTCTGACAATCATGGTTGTCTTCCAAACTAATACTTGTGCCATCACAAACCAATATTCATTCATCTGTCTAAACACAGAAAACACAGACAGGCAGTTAGATAGTCAGACAGACATAGAAAGACAGACAGAGACAGAGACACAGAGAAAGACAGAAAGAGAGAGAGAGATAAAAAAAAAACACAGGTCATCAAATTTCACTGAGGATCCAGTCTCTCTCTAAATCCTAACCCCAATATCTATGAATAATTCTGCCCCAACTCTAAATTATTACTGAAATATATATGTGATGAAGGTTCACTGGGATGGATACTATAGTAAACCAGCTTCTGGAACTCATTATCCAAGCAGGAGTGGGAAATATTAGTGATCCAGATCCCTTGAATAGACCACAGTACAGCAAGTTAATAGACCACGTGATCTACTTACATAAATTTGGATGAAAGTCTTTCTTGGTTGTATCAGTATGCTATTTGCTACTGAGAGTCATGTGTGTGCATTTTCCCAGGGAAAATTTCCATAAAGGACTGCAAAGCACCACAGACTGAGTAGCTTGAATATTAGGGCAGATTGTGATATTGGTGATCTGCACAGATTCAAGTCATCAGCACTGCTACTCTGTGATGCCTTTCAACTTGGCTTATTCATGAATGTTTGTTGTTTTTGGATGGTCTTTTATTGATGTTTCTTATTCAAAATCTCTTTGTTTAATATTTATTATTTAAAAATTATGAGTGTTTTTATGTGAAACCATTTGCATGCAGATATATCTTGACTTATGCATATTCAGGAACCTCAGTTCTGGAATGGCCTAAATAATGTTGGTCTGTAGATATTCGTGTGAATAGATTTTGGAATGCTGCTGATGTGTGTGTGTACCCTGCTTATAGTGAACAGTGTCATCCTGGGACAAGTAGCCCTGCACTATATAAGAAAGGTAGTTGAACAGAGATCTTTGATCAAGCCAGCAGGTAATATTCTCTACAGTTGTTTCTATGCTTCCTTTGTTGTGAGGGAGTCCCTGTCTAGACTTCTCTCAGTATGACTCAGGAAGCCTAGACCTTTAAGGGAGAAGTCCAGTATTCTAGAGTAGCATCAGAGATTCCAGTTTTTCTAGAATAAGTCCTCATAGAAGATATCGGTACACGAAGAAAGTTTCTGAACAGAACACCAATAGCGTATGCTCTAAGATCAAGAATTGACAAATGGGACCTCATAAAATTACAAAGTTTCTGTAAGGCAAAGAACACCATCAAAAGGACAAATCGGCAACCAACAAATTGGGAAAAGATCTTCACCAATCCTACATCAGATAGAGGGCTAATATCCAATATATATAAAGAACTGAAGAAGTTAGACTCCAGAAAACCAAACAACCCTATTAAAAATGGGGTACAGAGTTAAACAAAGAATTCTCACCTGAAGAACTTCGGATGGCTGAGAAACATCTTAAAAAATGCTCAACTTCATTAGTCATTAGGGAAATGCAAATCAAAACAACCCTGAGATTTCACCTTACACCAGTCAGAATGGCTAAGATTAAAAAATCAGGAGACAGCATGTGTTGGCGAGGATGTGGAGAAGGAGGAACACTTCTCCACTGCTGGTGGGGTTGCAAATTGGTACAACCACTCTGGAAATCAGACAGGCGGTTCCTCAGAAAACTGGGCACCTCACTTCCAGAAAATCCTGCTATACCACTCCTGGGCATATACCCAAAATTTTCCCCAGCATGTAATAAGGATACATGTTCCACTATGTTCATAGCAACCCTATTTATAATTGCCAGAAGCTGGAATGAACCCAGGTATCCCTCAACAGAAGAGTGGATGCAAAAATTGTGATATATATACACAATGGAGTACTATTCAGCCATTAGAAACAATGAATTCATGAAATTCTTAGGCAAATGGTTGGAGCTGGATAACATCATACTAAGTGAGGTAACCCAGACTCAAAAGATGAATCATGGTATGCACTCACTAATAAGTGGACATTAACCTAGAAAACTGGGATACCCAAAACATAATCCATACATCAAATGAGATACAAGAAGAACGGAGGAGTGGCCCCTTGTTCTGGAAAGACTCAGTGAAACAGTATAGGGCAAAACCAGAACAGGGAAGTGGGAATGGGTGGGTGGGAGGACAGGGGGATAGAAGGGGGCTTATGGGACTTTCAGGGAGTGGGGGGCTAGAAAAGGGGAAACCATTGGAAATGTAAATAAAAAATATATCGAATAAAAAAGTTAAAAAAAAAGAAGAGTACCTTTGCCAGCTTTTATTCTTAATATAATTTCTTATGTAAAAAACATTCCCCTTTAGCATCACAAATGCTGCCTATCCTCAGATACTTAAAATACAATGGCCTCTGTTGTCATCGTTGCACAATTTTGCTGAGAAGGTGGATATTGAGGTTCAAAAGAGCATCCACAGGCACTTCACCAAACCTCTCCAGTGAGTTTCAAACTCTGACTGTGTCTTAGAAATGCTGTCAGCTTAGGAGGTGACTGGAAGCCCAGCTGAGGCAGCACAATCTCAGATCTCAGTTTCTATGAAATTTTTTTGTAATTTCTGTGTTACTGTGGGAGGGAGAGAACCTTATTGACAGTAATAAATTTCAACATCCTCAGAATCCAGGCTCCTCATAGTGAGGTAATAAAAAAGTCCCTGACCAATTGCCATTGAACTTAGATAAAACTCCTGGCTGAAAACTGGGGACATTATACTTCAGGAGCTTTGCAGCTGCCCCTTGTTTCTGCTAGTTCCAATGTATGTAATTGTTAATGTTTTCAGTTACTGAGCAAGTAATGGTGACTTTTCCTCCTTGAGGTGAAAACAGAAGGGATTGGAACTGGGTTATCTGGATATCAGATTATGGTTCCAAGACTGGGATATTAGAAACAAATATCCACATAATTCATGATATCAGGACAGGGTTTTTCTCAAATAGCAATCAGATAGTTTGACTACTGTGATTTAAGAAAAAAAAAAAAAGAGAGAGTCAACACTTCATACCTAGAAGCCAGAGAAGCCCCAGGAATCATGCAAGAACTCTCATATACATACTGAGTCCTAAGTGGGGCTGATCTCAGAACACATCTAGACCTTCAGGAAATAGTCAAAGAGGTTTTCATACTTTGGACACATACAAACCAGGAGGGACTCCTCAGAGGCAAACACAGCTGCAGAACCACATCTAAGTACCTTGAAAAGTTCCTTGTGTCTAAGGGTCTTCATTCCTTTCCAGAGAAAATTGCTTACATGTCAGATTCAAAGACAAGAATCTAGAGTCTATGAGAAGTACATTATTTCAATATATTCTAGGTTCCAATATGTATTTCCTTGCTTCCATTCTACAATCCCTGAAATTGTAACAAAGTCTACAAACTCCTTTTATTTGTCCCAATTTTATATTATGAGATTATGAATGATTTATATTTTCAGTAGTTGCAACACATCTTAGAATGAAGTTGAATTGTGAAACAAAGTTATGTGCAGCATAGTCTCTAAGGAAGGGAAGGAAGTGTCATTTCTAATTTTATGTCTAATTAAATAATCTGATTCCTCTATTTACAACTTCCTTTGCTCCACTAAATCTATCATGGCTAGGCAAGTTTATTTTATATTATTTTATTTTATTTAATGCTATTCTATTCTATTCTATTCTATTCTATTCTAATCTATTCTATTCTCTTTTCTTTTCTTTTCTTTTTTTTCTTTTCTTTTATTTTATTTTGGCTTTTTGAGACAGGGTTTCTCTGTACAGCCCTGAATCTCCTGGAACATACTATGTAGACCAGGCTGGCCTCAAACTCAGATATCCACCTGCTTCTGCCTCTCAAATGCTGGGATTACAGTCATGTGTCACCACTGCCCAGGGTTGTTTTTTCTATATTCCAAATGATTTCCCCTTTCTTGGTTTGTGCCCTCCCCATAAGTCCCATAATCCCTCTTCCCTCTTCCCATTCCCCAATCAACCCCCTTCCACTTCTCTGTACTGGTACTTCCCCTACATTGCTACATCAGGCCTTTCTAGTTCCAAGGCCCTCTCCTTCTTCTTGGGAATCATTTTATATGTTAACTGTGTCTTGGGTATTCAGAGTTTCTGGGCTAATATCCACTTATCAATGACTGCATTCCATCTGTGTTCTTTTGTGGTTGGGTTGCCTCATTTAGGATGATATTTTCCAGTTCCAACCATTTGCCTAAGAATTTATGAATCATTGTTTTAATTGCTGAATAGTAATCCACTGTGCAAATATACCATATTTTCTGTATCCATTCCTCCATTGAGGGACATCTGGGTACTTTCCTACTTCTGGCTATTTTAAATAAGGCTGCTATGAACATGGAACATGAGCCCTTATTGCATGCTGGAGAATCCTCTGGGTATATGCCCAGGAGTGGTATATCAGGGTCCTCTGGAAGTGTCATGCCCAGTTTTCTGAGGAACTGCCAGACTGATTTCCACAGGGGTAACCTTCTTTCATCAAACCGAAAAGAAGATAACCACTCTAGCATAAAAATAACACCAGAAATAACAGGAAGAAATAAATCACTATTCTCTAATATCTCTTAACATCAATGGACAAAATTCCCAAATAAAAAGACATAGACTACAGACTGGATGTGTAAACAGGACCCTACATTTTGCTGCATACAGAAAACACACCTCAGTATCAAAGACGAAGATTACCTCAGAGTAAAAGGCTGGAAACAATTTTACAAGTAAATGGTCTCAGGAAGCGAGCTGCAGTAGCCTTTCTAATATCAGATAAAGTTTGCTTTCAATCTAAAGTCATCAAAAGAGACAGGGAAGGACACTTATTACTGATCAAAGAAAAAACCTCCCCAAAAGAACTCACAATTCTGAACATCTATTCTCCAAATGCAAGAGCACCCTCATTTGTAAAAGAAACTATACTAAAGCTCAAACCACACATTGTACCTAAGACAATAATTGTGGTTGACTTCAACACTCCACTCTCCTCAATGGACCAATGAGGAAAACAGAAACCAAACAGGGACACTTTGAAACTAATTGAAGCTTTGGACCAAATGCCTGGCTTTTTCGTTTTGTGTTTTTTTTTTTGTGTGTGTGTGTTTGTCTTTTGCTAGCAAAGTTATAATTGTCTGAAGCCTCTGAGATGGCTCTATTCTTTCTTTCTTTTTTTTTTTTTTGTTTTGTTTTGTTTTGTTTTTAATTTTTTATTCGATATAATTTATTTACATTTCAAGTGATTTCCCCTATTCTAGCCCCCCCCCCCAACTCTCCGAAAGTCCCGTAAGCCCCCTTCCCTTCCCCTGTCCTCCCTCCCACCCCTTCCCACTTCCCCGTTCTGGTTTTACCGAATACTGTTTCACTGAGTCTTTCCAGAACCAGGGACCACTCCTCCTTTCTTCTTGTATCTCATTTGATGTGTGGATTATGTTTTGGGTATTTCAGTTTTCTAGGTTAATAACCACTTATTAGTGAGGGCATACCATGATTCACCTTTTGAGTCTGGGTTACCTCACTTAGTATGATGTTCTCTAGCTCCATCCATTTGCCTAAGAATTCATGATTCATTGTTTCTAATGGCTGAATAGTACTCCATTGTGTATATATACCCACATTTTTTGCATCCACTCTTCTGTTGAGGGATACCTGGGTTCTTTCCAGCATCTGGCAATTATAAATAGGGCTGCTATGAACAGAGTAGAGCATGTATCCTTATTACATGGTGGGGAATCCTCTGGGTATATTCCCAGGAGTGGTATAGCAGGATCTTCTGGAAGTGAGGTGCCCAGTTTGCGGAGGAACCGTCAGACTGATTTCCAGAGTGGTTGTACCAATTTGCAACCCCACCAGCAGTGGAGGAGTGTTCCTCTTTCTCCACACCCTCTCCAACACCTGCTGTCTCCTGAATTTTTAATCTTAGCCATTCTGACTGGTGTAAATGAAATCTTAGGGTTGTTTTGATTTGCATTTCCCTAATGACTAATGAAGTTGAGCATTTTTTAAGATGCTTCTCCGCCGTCCGAAGTTCTTCAGGTGAGAATTCTTTGTTTAACTCTGTACCCCATTTTTTAATAGTGTTGTTCGGTTTCTGGTGTCTAAATTCTTGAGTTCTTTATATATATTGGATATTAGCCCTCTATCTGATGTAGGATTGGTGAAGATCTTTTCCCAATTTGTTGGTTGCCGATCTGTCCTCTTGATGGTGTCCCTTTGCCTTACAGAAACTTCTGTAACCTAAGAAGTAAATGGAAGAAGACCTCAAAAAATGGGAAAACCTCCCATGCTCATGGATCGACAGAATCAATATAGTTAAAATGGCCATTTTGCCAAAAGCAATATACAGATTCAATGCAATACCCATCAAAATCCCAACTCAATTCTTCACAGAGTTAGAAAGAGCAATTATCAAATTCATCTGGAACAACAAAAAACCCAGGATAGCTAAAACTATTCTCAGCAGCAAAAGAAAATCTGGGGAATCAGTATCCCTGGCCTCAAGCAATACTACAGAGCAATAGTGTTAAAAACTGCATGGTATTGGTACAGTGACAGGCAGGAGGATCAATGGAACAGGATTGAAGATCCAGAAATGAACCCACACACCTATGGCCACTTGATCCTCGACAAAGAGGCTGAAAAACATCCAATGGAAAAAAGATAGCCTTTTCAACAAATGGTGCTGGTTCAACTGGAGGGCAGCATGCAGAAGAATGCGAATTGATCCATCCTTGGTCTCCTTGTACTAAGCTCAATCCAAATGGATCAAGGACCTCCACATAAAGCCAGACACTCTGAAGCTAATAGAAAAGAAACTGGGGAAGACCCTTGAGGACATCGGTACAGGGAGAAAGTTTCTGAACAGAACACCAATAGCGTATGCTCTAAGAGCAAGAATTGACAATTGGGACCTCATAAGGCGCTATTCTTAATTAAAAATAACCATGTAAGATATTCCCTACCGTCCTCTAGTTACTGGACTCTCTACACACTCTTTACTTTTTATTAATTTCTTTATTTATTCAGTTTACATCACACTGTTTCCTCAAACAATTCCATACACAAGTTTTGATCTCTCCTTATCATTTCCAGTATTAAATCCAATGTGATTCCAAAGCCTGTATTTTATGCCATAATCAAATCACATAAGCTACATATAACTATTAATTACTAAGTTTAGACAAATACATAAACTTTACAGTTAATCAATACTATGCTTACACCATAATTATGTTTGTAATATTTGTTGTGGTGACAGTGAAAATTAGAAATTAATTTTCAAAAGTTTTCCTGGTTCGCATATTTCTAATCTATAGTAAATAAGGATGTTGTAACCTCATTATATATGGAGGATATCTGTTTATGGACAGAATGTGTTTGCAGGAATTAACACACATTTGCAGATGTGTTTAAACAATTTTTACCCAGTGATTTTATTCTTCCTGAGAGCAAGAGATAGAATTTATATTTGTGATTGCATATGTACAGTTCTTCCATAATTCAGTATCAGTAAGGAAATTCCTGCTTGAATATTTTTGCAATTATTTTTTTTTTCTTGTAGCACTCACTGTCTACCTAGCACAGCATTTCTTCTAGTTTGTAGCTTAGAAATTTATATAACCATTTTGTTAATTTTTTCCATTTGTCCAGGAAGGGGAGCAAGCAACACACATTTATTTAGTCAATGTCATCATACACAAACCATAATTATTTAAATTTAGAAACATTAGATTCAAGTTCATAGGCTCCTGATTCACATTCTGACTCTAAATAACACCTTCTGCCTTATAATTTATTGCAGAGTGTCCTTGGCACATTCAATATTATACAGATGATGGAATCTAGCAGTGCGGAAAATTCACTATCTTTAGGAAACCAAAATAAACCCCTTCAAGGTCTGACATTTCGGGGAGTGGGGGGCTAGAAAAGGGGAAATCATTTGAAATGTAAATAAAAAATATATAGAATAAAAAAGATAGAAAACAGAGTCAGAATGAAGAAAAATATTTTTGGGGGCTGTAAAACAATTAAACTAAGGTCATGAAAGGGAACAGATGATTTATTGCAGGTTCAAGGACAAAAGATAAAATATTGACTGAGTTTATCTAGCTAAAACTTTATTGTTAACTTAGACTTGAGAATTAAAGTCATAACCTTTCAGTGAACTTATGGTGTGAGTTACAGAAAATCAATGTCTAGATAGATAACTGCTCTTAATAAGAAACTATATAATCATCTCTGTTGTAAATTTCTTATTCATTTTATGTTTGAATTCACACTTAAACTTAGGTGAGCTTTTGAGATAGACATCATGTGATCATGTATTTGGAGAAAATGTATAAACAACGGAGAACAATAAGAAGAGTAGCAGATTTTCTTAGAAATTAAGACAGAGCATCATAGATATCTAGGGAGCATATATTCTGATAGGTTTTGTCCCCTTTTCATTTTCTCTTAGAAATAAAGATTCCTTTTAAAATATGCTCCCCAATTTTTTTCCTGTCAGTAACTTTTCCTAGCAGACACAGAGTTAAATAAACTGCCTTTACTTAATCACACATCTGGTTCTTTTATGTTTGTTTGATTGCTTGCTTGCTTTGGTTTTTATTAATCTTTAATTCACTTACATTTCAAATGATAACTCTCTTTTCAGTTTCCCCTCCAGAAAACCCCTAGGAATTTTCCCAGAGGCCTGTAGCTTCTGGCTTCAGTGTAACTTGTAAGACAGGTAAAACTTCTGGCTGGGACAACAGCATTTTCTAGAAAAATCTTTCTGAGCTTTATATTATATTAGACTTATTCCATGCCCATATTATGCAACTCAAAGATCTCAGATAGTGGCTGCATGTGTGTTCAAATGAAACTGAAAGTAAAAATCACACCTTGTTTTCTGATTAATTTATTCAAGCAAAGGAGAAAGTCAGTAAATTTCTGTTAGTGCCTTCTATTACTCAGACTGCCTGAAACATGTATCTTATTATTTTGTTCTGGTGACTCAAAGATATTTCCACTAAGATAATCTAGGCTTTCATTAACCCACTCAATTCTTAGTAGTTAAGTTGGGCTTGTATTCAGTTATCTTACCAGCCTTTCTGTTTTAGTTCATGGCCCATTAAGAATTGTGGTGCCATGTTTTCTAGAAAATATGCATTTTACAATATCTAACAGTGTCACTGTTTAATCAAAATGAGTGGGAACAGAACAGAATGAATCTTCTAAATAATCACTATACTTTCACTTCTAACTGTATCTGCGTTAAATAGTGTCCCCTAGGGATTCCACACATAGCAACTATTGCTGGGTCCCTAGAGGGCAGACAGTTTTCCATGTGTATGGTAGAAGATAATGAGCAGCTGAACTTCTTCATCTTGGCTCTGTGATATTTGCTCCTCTAAACCTTGCATAAGAATGCAAAATAAGAAAAAGGACTTCTAGATGCTTCCTCTCACAGAGGATATCTTTAAATATACCAAAGAATTTGATCCTATTATCCAAGTGCAGAGGAAATCTTTTTATTCAGGGATAACACACACACACACACACACACAGAGAGAGAGAGAGAGAGAGAGAGAGAGAGAGAGAGAGAGAGAGAGAGAGAGAATGTATTACATATATACATATATAATATTATATATTCATATACATTACATAGCACAATTACAATGTTGCAGATGTGAAAATTTATAAGATTATAATCTATTTTCCAGTTACTTGGTTGTTTATACTGGGCACTGAAAAACTGTCATCTGAAAATGTAATCCCACTTGGATTACATGTATTCTTGTTAAAAGACATGTACTACAACTTGCTATTAAAATCTGGTTTGTAATATCTCTCCTGGCTTTGGTTGTCTTGTATTGAAATTCATCTTCCAATTCCTAGTCAGAGAGACCTTACCTCATATCAAGGCAGCATTTATCTAATGCACATGGCAGAGTAAGAAATCCAAAGCCATCTTTAAATAGTGTTGAAGCATGTTACAAAACCTGAAAATGCCTGAAAAGAGAAAAGATTGGGCCAACACAAATATGTAAATTTGCTTGGGTCTGGTTTGTTCTGTAGTTTGGGTTGTCTGAGCCTTTTATCACTTCTGTTTCAGTACTAGATGCTAGTCTAAGCCAATGTTTACTTGGCTCTGTGGTGGACTAACAATTGTACAAATGTAAACCTTGGTAGGAATAATGGGAGGCATTACTGCAAATTTTAGGAATGTAGCAATTCAACTGCTTTGTAAGTAACCAGAACAAACACATATCCTCATCTAGATGGATTTACTGGGACTGAATAGATAGAATATTCAATGGTTAAGAGAATAGATATCCATTCAGATGTCCTGTGTTTGGTCCCTAGCATCCACATTTGGTAGCTAAGAACCACCTATAATCAGTTCCAATGTCTCCCACCTGCTTCTTTTAATCTCAATTTAATACATATGTAATACACACATACATATAAATAAATGCAAAGACAGCCTTAAAAATGTAAGTTTGTTGTTTTTATTCTTGAGTTATTTGTCTCATCCCAGTTTGGAATAAATATTTGTAATGATCTACCAAGGAAATGCATTTAATAATTTCAAAAATGTTGAAATAACTATTCCACAGCAGTTCTAATACAAATTATTAGAAAATTGATCAAGATGGAAAATATTTCTTCTCCTTGTAAAATAGATAGCACAGGAATATATTACTAAACAAAGCTTCCATAACTTCCTAATTCCAGTACATCATGGATAATGCATGGAGCATGGAGGTTTAGGCATCATTGAAATAACTTTAATTCATTACATTTGTCTTTTTACTTGAAGGAACAACTTCTACTTTATTATTAGTGATTTTAGTCTCTAACAATGTCAGCCTACTACTTCAGATGAAAACATGACAAATCATATCAAGTTACTCAATGAATCTAGCTTTTAAACTACTCACTAATAGTGAAAAATATATTTATTGTGTGGCTACTATTTTTAAAGAGCCACTTTATTAAGGCCTGTGAAGGTAGCAATCACCGGGGATTAGAGAGTGCCCTAATGAATAGAAGCAGAATAGAAGCAGCATAGAAGCAGAAATGCAGTGGGTTTGTTTGGTTTATAATGAATGATATGATTTAACCTCATAATTGAAGGCAAGTTTAGAGATATGCTGAATTTTTATAATGCGAAAATTAAAGATAAATAAATCATTCCTTTCAATAATGATTCATTTATAAATTATGGGTCCTGTTGATGTCTGAAAAATTCTTTTATACCCAGAGAAGTTATCAGCTATATCTCTATTCACACAATGAAACACATATTCAAATCTCTATTAAAATGTGCATGAGTTTAACATTATATCTTGGATTCTATCCCAGATCATCATTGTTTATTCAACTCTCTTTTCATAGAAATATCCCCCTTTTCTAATGTGAGACTCATTCTTACTTCTATTCCTCAATTTTCCCAATATGTTCATGTAAAATAATATCCAGTTTTTACTATCTTGTCCATATCACTTTCAAAGATATTCAGGTATAAAAAGAACCAAGGATATATAATCAAATATTCCACCAACATATTTCTCTTCTTTTATAGGTGTCTTCTTTATACTCCCTGATCATGACTAATGTTTAGGTGACCCCGTACACAGTCAATAATCTTTTCTGTCCATCCTTCTTAATCACAAGACCCAATATGTTCTTATATTTCTTTGTAAGGACATGATTGTTGTATTTCCTGAAGAAAAGCACACCATTTCTTGTCACTGTCCTCTCTGTTAACTTGTCCAAACCATAAATTCTAATGATATACATTAATAATTGATTTCTCTTAGCAGTGTAAGACATTGGAAAATGGCAGAGTAGATAGTTTTAGGAAATACAGTGTGTTTAAAGTTGTGAATGCACATTGTTCAGTTGAAGAACTTTATCCCAAAAGAAAATTTTTGTGTGTTAGGAATGGATAGTGAGCATAAGAAATAACACGAGGTGTCTAAAAACATCAGTACTAGATGACTTAAGCAGAATCTATATTGAGGAGTGAGTCAAATCTGCCTGTGGTTGACTACTATGCAAGCTGTTCAACAGAACAAACACAGATGGATTAAGACAAATCACATTGTTGCTAAAACTCAAATTAATGAAAGTAAAATGCTATTTACATAACTCAAAAGGAAGTAGTCTCTATGGTAGACAGATAAATACATGTTATATATAAAAAAATTGAACATCACTCCTTTATCTGGATACATCTGCAACCCTTAGTGAGTTTTATCAGTCCTGCAGATGTGCCCAACCTTGCTAAGTCCCTGGAGATTTGCATTTGCTAAGAGTATAAACCAGCCCCATGAAAAAATCCTATATGCCTCTAGTAGCCTATGTAGATGTCAGTTGCAATCAGGGCAAATCATGGCTATGACAATTTCTGCTCAGCTCTTAGGGCTATTGGCACACTGGATCACACTTAAGAAAGGATGGCATTGGGAATTTATTTCAATTGCCATTGTCATTGTTGTTGGGTTTTGTATGCTTTTCCTGTAAACCACAATATAATAATTTCTTATATTTTCATGTTCTCAGGTATATCATGTGACATCCAGATGACCCAGTCCCCATCATTTCTCTCTGCATCTCTAGGAGACCAAATTATCATCAACTGCAGGGCCAGTAAGGATATTAAAAAGTATTTTGCTTGGGTTCAACAGAAGCCAGGGAAGGCTCCTAGAATGTTGATTCATTTTGCATCCATTTTGCTACCTGGGGTTCCAGAAAATTTCAGTGGCAGTGGGTCTGGTAAGGATTTTTCTCTCACAATCAGAAACATGGAGTCTGAAGATGCTGCAATGTATTACTGTCTACAGTATTCTGAGCACCCTCCCACAGTGATATGTCATAATAAAAACCCCTAGAGAAGCCAAATTATGAGACTTCCCTGAGCTTGCTTGTTTGTAGTCTCTGTTTCCTGAGAGGGTTCATTAGATGTATTCAAGCTCCAAGATTTTCTCTAAGATTTGAAAAAGGATATACAAGAAATTTCTTTGCTGCTTAAACATACTCAATATCAATAGCATAAATATAATTATGCTTCATATTAGATTCCTTCAATTCAGAGGTAACTGTACCTGAAACACCTGATATGTAGTAGTTGATAATCATGTATCAGAATGGAAGTCCCTACAGATAGTAAAAGCTGGGGGTTTAATTTTAGGAAATTAGAGTGCACTACAGGCATTAACTGAAATGAAGAGATAAGTGGTCACAGAGGAGTATACTAGTAGCAGAGAATGTTCTATTGTTTTCCTCTAAGTCAGCATTTACCTATCAAAGATATATAGCCAAATAGTGAAAGACTTATATATGTGAAATTTCTATAACTAAGAAAAAACACTGCTACCAAGACAACTTAAAAAAAGAATTAATTGGTGCTTATGTTTATAGATGGTTAGAATCCATGACAATGTAGCAAAGTCATGGTGTCAGTAACAGGAAAATGAGAGCACAAACTGGAAATAAGCCCAGCCCCAAGGGCATAAGTCATCCAGCACGGGCATACATTTAAGCCTCCCTAAACAGTGCAATCAATTCAAGACTAAGTCTTTGTTCTCCTTTCCTCCAGTCAAGAGACTGGAGGGCACAGGAAGAATATAGAGGTCAGATGGGATGGGTTTCAGGAGGGTAGGGACAACCTTGTGTAGACATGAGTGTGAGGAGAATGTATGGGATATGGAACAGTTTGTGGGTGGATTTCGGTGTGCAATAAAATCTGGAGTATAAAAATTAAATAAATAAATAATTTTAAAAAATAAAATGAGTAGACTACCAAGATCAATCTATTGATCAAAAGTAACTGTTTCTAAAATTCCAATATCATTCTTTACAAAAATAAAAATAAAAAGGCATTATAAGTTATTTAGGAGTATAAAAGATATCAAACACTAAACACAGTCCTGAGCAAAATGAACAATGCCTAAAGTACCACCACATCTGATTTTGTATTGAAATACCGATCTATAGTAACAAACCAGGCTAAGATTATCAGAAAATGCATTTAGATTAAGGGAATTTAATTAAGAACGCAGACGTGAACTCATGAAGCTACAGCTATATGCCCTTTTAAAAAGTTGTCAAAATATTACAGAGAATATGTAGACTATTCTACAAATGATACTGTAAAAACTGGATGGATATCCACGTAATGAGCAAAAAATTGGATCTTACTATCATTATGAAAAGTAACTCAATGTAAACAGGCAACCTCAGGATGTGGGAGGTAGAAGCAATCTCCAGAATGTACCTGAGTCCTAGGAGGTAAGAGACTCTAAGGACCCTAAGGGAGGTACCTTAGATGAAATGCCCTGCAGTGGATAAAGGGAACTTGTAGAGCCCACCTCCAGTAAACAGAAAGGGCATCAAATGAGGGATACTGTTGCCACTCCACAGCCAAAATATCTGACCTAGAATTGTTCCTAACTGAAAGAACTCCAAGGACAAAAATGATGAAGAGCCTGAGGAAAAGGAGGTACAGTGATAGGCCCAAGTAGGTTTTAGGTTATGGGGAGGCCCTAATGCCTGACACTATTACTGAGGCTGAAGACAAAATGGGGCCTATCATGACTGCCCACTGAAAGACCCAACAAGCAGGTGAAAGAGTGAGATGCAGATATTGATACCCATCTAGTGTACAGAAGCTGTTGATCCCTGTGGTTGAATTAGGGAAAAGCTGGAAGAATCAGAGGAGGTCGTCCGTATAGAAAGACCAGCAGTCTCAACTAAACTGGATCCATGAGATCTCTGAGATACGGAGACACTAAACAGGCAGCAAATACCAGCTAATATGAGCCTCCCATTACATATACAGCAGAGGACTGCTGGGTCTGGACTCAGAGCAGATGGAGCTAGCCCTCAGGAGACTTGAAACCGCAGAGAGTGGGGAGGTCAGGTAGGGTGAGGGGGGCTTGGTGGAGGTGACATCCTCTTGGAGACACATGGGGGAGGAAGAAGCATGTGTGGAACATAGAACAGTTAGAGGGTGGACCAAGAAGGGGATAAAATCTGTAGTGTAAAGAAAATATTAAATAAAATCTTTTTTTAAAAGAAAAGAAAATTAACTCAAAATGGATCTCATATATGTATGTATATGTGTGTGTGTATGTGTGTGTGTGTATGTATGTGTGTATGTGTGTCTGTGTGTGTCTGTGTGTGTAAAACTCAAAACAATAATTGATAGTGGAAATAGTTCAAGATATCACACTACAACAGAAGTTCTGTACTCAATATCTATTCATACCAATAAACATAGACATAAATATACACAGGCTAGTGGAAATGACAACTGAAAATCAGGATTTCCATTCAAGAGGTATATGAATCAGGGAGAGATGTTATGGGATTGGGATTTCCTGAGCAGGGCAGGAAAGGGGATAAAATTTGAAAGGAAAATAAAGAAAATATCCAATAAAAATCCCTAGAGGATGGAAATACTTATTACAATAATGAATTGGATATCTTAGCAGTTTGAAAAGGACTAGAATACAAAATTAATCAAAACTCTGTCCCATAATTATTTCTGTCTGAAAGAACATATGTGGGTAAAAAGGAAAAGGAAGGTGCTGCAGCATATGAAAGGACTGTGGCAGGCAAAGCCCTAGGGAATAGGGAAACAGGCAGGACTGCCCAAAGGCCCACAGGGCAGGAAGTGCTGGCATAACCTAGAGGACAAGACTGCCTGGCTAGAGAGGGAGGAGACTGCCTGGTGGGTGGAGCCTTTTATAAAGCCCCAGGTACCTGTTGTGGCTAAGCTGCTTGGCTGCAAGGTGACTTGGATCCTTGCCCTAGCAGCTGAAAATGCTGAGGCTTGCTCCATGTTTTTATGTGACAGGTTTAAAAACAGAGACAGTTCATGGATTTCATGCTTTATTGTTAAAAGAGTAGAGGGAGAAAAGGAGAAAGAGACAAAGAGAAGATAGAGAGATGAGGGATGGACATGACCACGTGAAAGAGGGAGAAAGAAGAGAGACGGGGAGAGATGAGAAAGAGATGAGGGAGTGGAAGGATAGAGAGTGAGGAGGGCCAGGAACCCTCCATTTATAATAAGCTGGGTTACCTGGCAACATCCAGGCAAAGGGTGGGACTCGAAGATATTATCCTAAGTGAGGTAACCCAATCGCAAAAGAACACACATGATATTGCACTCACTGATAAGTGGATATTAGCCTGGAAGCTCAGAAAACCCAAGACACAATTCACATATCAAATGATGCCCAAGAAGTAAAGAGAGGCCCCTGGTCCTGGAAAGGCACTATGCAGCAGTGTATGGGATTATCAGGACAGGGAAGTGGGTAGGGATTGATTGGGGAGCAGGGAAAGAAAAGAGGGCTAATTGGACTTTTGGAGACTGAGGAACCAGGAAAGGGGTGATCATTTGAAATGTAAATAATGAAAGCCAGTGATTTCATGCACCTCTTAATGCAGGTTCCAAAAGTGCTGTTCATAAAAGCTCAGTTTGTCTTTCATTTCTCACAAGGAAAGAACTTTAGTTCAGTGTTTATGTACATACAACTACATCACCATTTAACAAAAGGCAATCTAAATGTCGGCTTCTTTTCAATTAGTAATTAATTTAGCCCATGTGGACTATTTCTTTTTGCATAAATTGCTGATTCATGGGTTAATCAAATGGGAACATGGTATAAATGGCTGATATGTTATTTAAATAAAAGACTAGGGCTTTGTCTACACAGAGAGAACTGCTTGGAGAGCTAAAAGAGCTCTGAGTTTTTTGTTTTTGTTTTTAAGCAGATTTCCTGACTTTGTTTGGATAATGCAGAAAGAAGTCAAAATGCTATCTCAAGGAAGAAGTGGGAGCTATCTTAAGCAGAGAGCTGACTTGAGCAGATAGATGTCTAAAGCTATGAGCTATCTTAAGCAAAGGACAGAGCTGTCAAGAAGCTATCAGCATATAACCCACCATTGACTTTGGGCCATTTCTTCTGCAGTTCTCTTACACCCCTTCCTCAGGACGCCTTCTTTGAGCCTAGGCTGGACTTTGGCATAACTCTATGTGCCACACCTCTCCCTGAATCCCTGTAAGACAGCTGCTACTCAGGAAAATCAGGTTAGATTCCAACAGCATAATTCCTTCCCCAGTGGGTTCCATGGCAATCCCATAACTAGAAATTTTGCCTTGTCCCTCTTAGCTCATTCTCCTGGTCTATACCTCTAACTTCAATCCCAGGCATCAGCAACCACAAGTAATCATGAGAAGAGATGCTCACCACAAATCTCTGCTTGACTGTAGCCCCACTAGGCAAACTGAGCAGCAGTGATGGTAAGTTTTTCCCTGTCCCTTCTAAACTCCATTCTCTAGGCACAGATCTCCCTGTAGCCCTGTGGGACTGCTGCCACTGTTTCTAACAAGCTCTACCTACAGTCCCAGTGGCCCCCTGCAGCTGTCTGTAGCCCCAGAGACCTGCTGCCATCAGACTACAAGACTGGTCAACACAAGTAACAAGGAGATGGCTAAAGGCCAGTTTAAGAACACAATCAAAAGAAGCCAGAGCAATATGTGACTACTGGAACAGAGATGTCCTACTTCAGCAAGCCCAAAAATAGTAATTTTATTCTTTATCTGTGTAGTGACTACAAGTAAGTAGATATTGTACTGAATTAGCCTAGTTTGGCTTAGTTAACAGACCACATGTTTATAAGCCAAGAACTACCTAGACCATATCTTACTATTTGCATATTTCAACTTCAGAAACCACAAATATCTCACAGATGCTTTTAAAGCCATGTACTTATGAGAATAGTAGTAATTAGTCCAAGACCAAAATTCAAATACACAATGGATTTTGGGATACAGATTTTCAGCTTCCTGCTAATCAGTGTCACAGGTAATAGAGGGCAGGGAGTTTGAGCTCAGAATTTAATCAAAATTCTCCTCCCTGGGAAATTTGAGTCTAAAATATACTTTTTTTCTTTTTTTCTTCTGAAAATTGGGTGGAAAAAAACTAATTTTGTATCTCTATTTCTATTAATGCCCCCTCTCTGTGTGTTGATTTTTGTAGTCACAGTGTCCAGTGGAGAAATTGTGCTCACCCAGTCTCCAGCAATTATGGCTGCCTTTCCAGGGGAGAAGGTCACCATCACCTGCAGTGCCAGCTCAAGTGTAAGTTACATGTACTGGTACCAGCAGAAGTCAGGCACTTCCCCCAAACCCTGGATTTATGATACATCCAAGCTAGCTTCTGGAGTCCCAACTCGCTTCAGTGGCAGTGGGTCTGGGACTTCTTATTCTCTCACAATCAGCACCATGGAGACTGAAGATGCTGCCACTTATTACTGTCAGCAGTGGACAAGTGGCTCACCTACACAGTGATACAGACTGGAACAAAAACCCTCTAACTCCTTAGGACCCAGTTACTTCCTTCTAGCGATGAAGTATGGCCAGAGGTTTGATTACAGAAGTGCAAGCAGGGTATTGTACTTTACAATCTCATAGGCATCTTTGGATAATTGTCTCGATGATATTCCTCCAGTGTTGTTCTCAGATAATCTACTTTGCCTGTGTTTATTTATTCTCAGTTTTTGTTCTGTTTGTTGAAGGCAAGTGTGGCAGGCACTTCTCTTCATCTATTTTACTGGTGATCCCCATGATCCTTCACATCTAGTTTATGCTTCTTTCATGGATTTTTAGGATCTACTTGGTAGGTTTTTTTTTTCTTCAAGATAGTCATTTACTCATAATACACTGCCATTGCTATCCTATAGTAGTATCTGTTCTAATCTGTCTTCTGATTTTTATTATCAGACCTTCCTTTCCACTAAATTGCCCTATAAATACGTGATTGAAATGATTTTTTCTCCAAAACTAAAAAAAATACTGACAGCCATGTATATTGTCTTTCTATTCTCATAATATTTAATTGGAACACTCTACTAATAAAGAAATAAATAAAGCATCAGAATTGTTTTATATCTATCTATAAGATGTGTGTACCTTACTGTGAATAATAAAATTCATAAGGAAAATTTATCATTCTAAATAGATAAATAGAAATTATTTATGATATTTAAATCTACATTAAATTTAAACTTAAATTACATTTGCATTAAATTTAACTTTCATTTAATAAAAACAGGAATAATTTTGTAATAGTGTATTTGCCATTTTCCAATTTAAGTTTCTTGTATAAAATCCAGATAACACAGTTATCAGCCTCCCTGTCTGCATCTATAGAAGAAACTGTCACTAGCATAGGACGTCAAGATATTAATGTGTATTTAGCACATTATTAATATATTACTTAGCTAGAACAGCAAAATGGAGCTTATCCAAGGATTAAGAGTGTATTTTACATCACAGAAAATAGCTGATATCCTTTGTTCTCTGAAATCATTCTACCTTCTTATATATGTATGTGTTTTGACAGAAGACAGAGTATTCTCTCTCACTCTGGCAGAAGGTATTAATGAAGACATCTTAGGTAAATAGTCATTTTGTGACACACCTTTCTCATTTCTATCTATCTTAGTGTCAACTCTCATAGCTAAGAGTAAAGAGAGAGGAGGTTTTCTTCAGTTAAATGTTGTTTCATTTCTTTGTTTAATAATAAGGCAAGTCAGAAATATAAGGTAAAATACTATAGGTAATGACAAAGTCAGTGAAACAGGGAAGTTCAGCAATAGATAGATTAGTTTCTTGGAACCCAGTGTCCTAAGCTGACTGTGTATTACATTGCATTACATATATTAATTATATTAATTATATTATATTTATTATATTATATTATATTATATTATATTATATTATATTATATTATATTATATTAATTATATTATATTATATTATATTATCAACAAGAACATAATGGTGCACACTAAAACATTTAGCAAGATGGAACTACACCAGTATCTAGCATATGCTTGTTACTCTTAAATATGGAAGTCTCTGGCACCAACTATGAAACCATGATGACATTTACTGACTTTCTTGCTAACAAACAGATCCTGAATAATATAATAAAATAATGTCAATTTCTCAAACCAATTTGACTGGTTTGGATATATTATGCAAAGTCTGGTCTTAAAATGAAAGTTTAGGAAAAAATCTCATATTTATCATTCCACATCCGATCATGCCCACATCTGTGACATGTTTAGTTACAGTCAGATGCAGCAGCCTATCAACCAAAATCAGGCACAGTTCACCCCTTAAAATCAAATCTCCATCTTCTCAGATATCGACGGGAACCTTAGGAAGTAACTACAAAATTTCCAGAAATGTCATTCTGGATATACACTCCCTTGCAGCGTGTCTATTATGAAATTTCATTTTGCCTCTGAATAAAACTGCTTGCTCCTATGTATGTGCTTCTTCAGTTCTTTAAATAAAACAAAAATGGCCAGAGAACTTCAGTTATAGACATAGACCACAAGCCATGAGTGGTGGTAATGAAAAGTACAATTAAGGATGAGGGAAAAACTAAATCAAATAGACTACTACCTGAAATCTGGAATCAGAAATAAAGTGGATGAAGAGAGTAAAGAAGAGAGGGAGCAGATATGGTAGAAATACAGAGGGGAGATAAAAAGAGCATGCAGGACAAAGAGAAATATGAAGAGCAGGAGGAATATAGAGATTCAGTTATAATTTCAGGAGGACAGAAGAATGTGAAAACTAATAACAAACTAAAGTACAAATAAAGACCATCAAGGTATGAGGCAAAATTCAGAAGTGGATGTGACTTTTGTACTTTGAATCCCTATGTGTCTCCTGTAGGTTGTTCTCTATGGTAGCAGTGACTACATGGAAATAATTAAGACCTGAGGAACTCAGCATAAAACCAGATATGCAGAATCTAATAGAAGACAAAGCGAGGATGTGCCATGAACTCATTAACACAGGGTGAAATTTCCTAAACAGAACTCCAATGGTTCATGCTCTAAGATCAACAATTGATAATCGGGACCTCATGAAACTTCAAAGCTTCTTTAAGGCAAAGGACATAGTCAATAAGACTAATCAGCAACCTACATATTGGGGAAAACACTTCTCTGACCCCACAAGTGATAGAAGAATGATATCCAAAATATATAAAGAACTTACAAAGGTAACCAACAAAACCAAAACAAAGACAAACAACCAATCAAAAAGTGGGGTATATAAATAAACCATGAATTTACAACAGAGCAGTCTCAAATGGATGAGAAGCAGCTAAATAAATGTTCAAAATACTTTGTGATCAGAGAAATGCAAATCTAAGTCACCTGGAGATCCCACCTCACACCAATCTGAATGGTTACGAACAAAACCTCAGGTTACAACACATGTTGGGTAGCATGGGTAGAAAGAGAAACACTCCTCTACTGCTGGTGGGATTGCAAACTGGCACAACCACTATGGAAATCAATCTAGAGCTTCCTCAAAAAACTGGAAAAAGATCTACCTGAAAACACAGCTATAACACTCTTGGGAATATATCAAAAAATGCCCCACCATGCAAAAAAGCCATATCTTCCACATTGTTCATAGCAGCCTTATTTGTGATAGCCAGAAGCTGGAAACAACACAGATGTCCCATGACAGAAGAATGGATATAGAAAATATAGTTCATTTACAAAATGGAATACTACTCAGCTATTACAAACATGGGCATCCTATGTTTTGTAGGAAAATGGATGAAAATAAAAAAAAATAGTATCCTGACTGAAGTAACTGGAGTGAAGTAACCATGAGGACATGATTCCATTAACTAAGTGGATATTAGTGTATTAAAACATAAGTACAAAATACACAAGATACAGTCCATAGAACTCAAAAAGGTCACCAAGCTGAAGGTCCCAAGTGAGAATGCCTCAATTCCACTTGGTAGGGAGAAGAAACCAATCAAAAGATGGAGCATGACCTGGAAAGAATAGTGGACAGTGATTGGAGTGGGGCGAAGGGATACCTGATCTTGTATTGAGTGAGGTCAAAGAAATGAAGCCCTGAGAGCCAGCCAAATAATGGAAATAGTCAACTTCTTGAGGTAGGAGGTTAGGTGAACCCTTTAGAATGTACCAGAGACCTCAGAGATGAGAGAATCTCAGGACCCAATGGGAGGAGCCTTAGATGAAATACTCAACAGTAGGAAGAGGGAACTTAAAGAGCCCACCACCCAGGGACAGACACAAAGTGGCATTTAGTTCGAACCTCAAAGGACTGGCATTATTACTGAGGTGAAGGACTGCTCACAAAAAGGGACCTATCCTGACTGCCCTCTGAAAGGCCCACCTTTCTCAAGGTGTTCTTCATAGGTCTTATTCATATTTCTTACAGTGATCATTTGGAGTCAGGACACAGCATTGATAAGTGTGTCCCTACTTGGTTCATAGCACTGCTATTGTTCTGGCTCCCAGTGAAGGAAGAACAACAAGGGGTGTTTGCATAGCTCTTACCACTGCTTCCCAGCTCTTCAAGTAAGAATTTTTTTAATCTATGCATAATCATGTGGGGTTTTTTTGTATTTTAATGTTAATGCTAGGTATCATATATATATGTTATCTGCATATATATATATACATACATATATACATACATATATACAGCTGACTCAGACTTCATCTTCCATGTCTGCATTTCTGGGAGAAAAAAATTTCACCATAACTTTCCAGACTAGTGTAAACTGATAGCTCATTAGCTTGGTATCAGCAGAAACCAAAGAAAGTTACCAAGCTCTTGATGTATGATGCATCCTAAAAACATGAGGTTCAGTGGAACTGGCTTGGAGTATTCTCCTACTATGAACAGTCTAGAGTCTGAAGAATCTATTAATTAATATTGTCAACATTGTTGGAATACCATGGCAGTGAGACAAGTTATAACATAAACCACCAAGTTAGCCTGTAGTGTAACACATTACTGACCCAATTGTTCCTACTGATGCTTATATTAGATGAAATTATGTCTCTTGTGCAGTACTCATTGGCTCACATTTTCAGAGGTTTCAATCCGTCAAGAGAGAGGCATTTAATGCTTCTTAGTGGGTGCAGAATAAGGAAAAATTCACTAAAGATAATATGAAGTCAAGTACCTAGTCCTTGTAAATTTCTTTCTCACATTCTACCATCCAGAAACTACCAAAATACTGAGAGAGAGCAGAAAAGAAAAACAAAACAGAAAAAAAATAAAAAGGGAAAACTGAAGAAGCACATACACATAGAAAGAAATTCACGCATACCCACAAAAATATATAACCAAAGTACATAATCAGAAACCACGGTATGTAATTAAAAGACCATTAAGATAAAGATGCCCAAACAAAGCATCAGGAGACAGAACATCTTCAAAAGTACCATTAATTGTGGTTTGGATATCTAGTAAGTTTAAAACAAATAAATAAATAAATTTTCCTTTGTGAGTGGTTGTCAATTGGAGACAGCTTCTAGGTTAAATATGCAGTTTTCTATCTCCTTACTATCTGTGAAAGGGATAGTTTATTGGAAAGTCCCCAGATTCCATGATGATTATCATAGGAATAAAATCTGACCCAAATGCACTCCCAGTAAATCTGACTCAGGTTGCAAGTTACAAACTTGGTTGCCTTGGAAAGGAAAAGCTTAGAATCTCTTCTTAGTATATTGTTAATATTGTTAATACTGGGCTAAGCCCATGAAGTGAGGCAGGCTGTCTCTATTGTCATAGAGAGGGATAATGGAGAGTAGATTATCTGGTTGTCTCATTTCATACCTGACATAGGAAATATATATTAAGTACACATGGTAAATCCCTGAATACACAAACAGCACATGTGGTACCAGGATGCAAAAATACCAAGCATTCCTCTCCTTCCTGAAAATCTGAGCAGTAGGAGTCCTATGATTGAGCAAGGTCAAACTCTCCTATGTTGTGTTCTGGCTAGCACTGACTTCTACACACAGTAGGGCCGTGCTATTGACATCTTTATGGCACTGGATTGTGTCATGTTCAAATGCAAATCAGTAGAAGGAGAACAGGTCTCATTTTAGCTTTCGTATTGCCTACGCTGATTTCAGTGGCTCAGTACAGACTGAGACATTCAAGATGGTCCCCCAAATCAAGAGCAGCACAGGTTAACTTACAAAAAATTATTGTTCTTCTCTGTGGTCCAAAGAAAATTTCTGTTTCCTCTACACTCTACCTGTATCTTGGCAATAATTTGTCCAATAATGACAGTGAATGTTCTCATAAAATCACCAAAATGTGATGGAATTATATTCTCTTTTTTCATTGATGGGTATGATCTTATTAAGTAGAAAGTACCTCGCTGTTATATATTGCTCAGTGTTACTTTGTGATGAATATTAAAAGGAGTTCAAAATAAAACATGAGGAATTATCAACATGACTGAAGGGGCAAATCTGTTATCCAGAAAAGCCTGACTATGTTAATCAAGGCTCTGCAAAATAGATCAATCAAACCCCATCCAAGATTAGGATTTTCCGACTTTCCATCAAAATATAATGACCTTGTAATTGTACGCAACTAATCCTGGTATTTTATATATATTTCAGGTTACTGATCCTGTTATCAGTCCCCTCTTGGCATAGCCACTCTGTTCAGAAATGAAGAATCTCTTTAAGAAGTGCCTATTTAGTCATTAGATATCATATGTTCTTTGGCATATTTTACCATCACAGAATCTGTTCAGGTACCTAATGAAATACAATTCTCAATGGCAGGATCTCATTGTGAACACCACAATAAAGATATCATGTCCTTTATCCACAAGGAGGATTATTGACTAATGGGTGTATATGCTTGTTATATTTAATACCACAGACGATTTAGTGCTCTTGCCATTAAATTATGAAAACTATCTTCACAAAAATAATAAAAGTTCTATTGTTTATCTGGGAGGCCCTGCCAGTGCATGACAAATACAGAGGGGGACAATCTTACCCAACCATAAAACTGAGAACAGTGTCTCCAATGGAGGAGTTAGAGAAAGAATTGAAGGAGCTGAATGGCTTTTCAGCACCATTGGAGGAACATTATGCAGGATATAGAAGAGCAGGATGAATATTGGGTTCATTTTTACACTTGAGGAGAGGCAGCTATGCTTGCAATCTTAAGGAACAGCCACCAGACTCTGAGTTCCACTACATGCTTAGGCTAGAGGGAAAAGCTGAGACATTCCATGGGATGTTTTAAGAGGTACAACAGTGGTACCAGAATAGAAAAGTCATGAATTTATGATGAGTTCCATGAAAGACAGATAGAAGTTTATGGTTTCAAGCATCTGTAGATACAGCATGGTTATGTGAAAGAGCTCCAACTGTCTTCCATTTCTCTCATGTAAATGGCTGTGTTTTACTGTTGAAACACATACAAACACATCACACTTGCAACAAAACCAAAGACTAGAAATGACAGAATGAATATATTTTAATATGAGTTTTAGGGCAGTACTGATGGTTTAGTAGACAGAATGCTTTCTTCCTACAAAGTAAAGTTTGTACACACATGGAACATAGCTCAAATTATTTGGAAACATGAAAAGAAAGTTGGAAAATTATGTGTTTATATTATAATTTCAAAATTTATTGGTATAGAAATCAACCCAATTTTTACATGTTCTCCAAGATCAAAAGAGTAACAAAAATTGCTAATAATATAATAAAAACTATTCATATTTAAATATACAAAAGATAGTCACAATTATTTTATTACTGCAATCTATACTTGACACTCTGTCTCGCTACTGGGAATTCAAAATCAGCAACTCTGGGAGGTGGAGAATCTCAGAAAAGTCTCTACAAAGTGAGTTCACTTTCAGATAAAATGCCATCAGAGACTTGTCAACAGAGACCTGCTGTCTCCATTATTCTTCTTATAACAGTAAAGTGTATAGAAGGCTGTTCAACAGAACAGTAAATCTTTAAAAAAAATGATTGTGTCTATGAATCACGAGAAGAAGGAAAACCAAAGTGTGGATAATTTGGACCTTCTTAGAAAGGGAAACAAAATACCTATGGGAGGAGAAACAGAGACAAAATGTGGATCATCGACTGAAGGAAAGATCATCCAGAGACTACTCCACTTGGGGATCAATCCTATATACAGTCGCCAAACTCAGACATTATTGTGGATGTCCAAGAGTGCTTGCTTACAGGTGACTGATATAGCTGTCTTCTGAGAGGCTCTACCAGTGCTTGACAAATACAAAGGGGAATACTCTCAGTCAACAATTGGACTGATAACAGGGTCTCCAATGGATATTCTAGAGAAATGATGAAAGGACCTGAAGGGGTTTGTGAAAAGTCTTGTAAAGGACAGTAATTGGAGGTGCATAACTAAACATAGTAAAAGTAATATACAGCAAACCAATAGCCAACATCAAACTAAATGGAGAGAAACTTGAAGTAATCCCACTAAAACCAGGGACTAGACAAGGCTGCCCTCTCTCTCCATATTTATTCAATATAGTACTTGAAATCCTAGCTAGAGCAATTCGACAACAAAAGTATGTCAATGGGATACAAATTGAAGAAGAAGAAATCAAATTATCACTATTTGTAGATGATATGATAGTATATTTTACTGACTCAAAAAAAAAAAAAAACCCACCAGAGAACTCCTACAGCTGGTAAACAACTTCAGCAAAGTGACTCTATATAAAAATTACTGGGGCAAATCAGTAGCTTTTCTATACTCAAAGGATAAACAGGATGAGAAAGAAATTAGGGAAATGGCACCTTCACAATAGAGACATTAGCCACTGAGGACTCTTGTAGTCGTAGTACTAAAGCTGATTGGAGGTAACTAAATTAATGTGTAGGTTAAAATTGGTTGGTCCAGGGGATGGAAAGCAGGCTTATCAAAAGAAAGCATTTGTAGTTTTTGCAGAAAACCTGGGTTCAACTGCCAGTATCCACACAAAGGATTACAACCACTCACAGCTTCAGTTCCATGGAACCTAAAGCCCTCTTCTGATTTCTTTGGGTACCAATCTCAACATAGTGAATTTATATACATGCAGACAATACATTTATAAAACAAATGAACCTAAAGCAATTGATGAAAAACCTTATATCTCTCATTTTCAGTAGGTTCAGGAAAATTTTTATTATGCTTTTGAAACCCTCTTGAAAAACAACCTCTATTTTTGGGACTGACCTAATAGAGATATCATGTTCTTTATCCACAAGGAAGATTATTGTCTAATGGGTGTATTTACTTGTTTTATTTAATACCACAGATGATTTAGTGCTCTTGCCATTAAATTATGAAAACTCTCTTCACAAAAATAATAAGAGATCTATTGTTCACATGGGAGGCTCTGCCAGTGCATGACAAATACAGAGGGGGACAATCTCACCCAATCATTGAATTGAGAGAAATGTCTCCAATGGAGGCTTTAGAAAAAGGATGCAAGGAACTTAATGAGTTTTCAGCACAATTGCAGGAACATTATTAACCATCCAGTACACCCACAGCTACCAGGGGCTTACCCACCAACGAAAGAGTGCATATGGAGGGACCCATGAGTCTAGATACATATGCAGCAGAGGATAGCCTTTTTGGACATCAAAGGGAAGACAACCCTTAGTCTTGAGAAGGCTAGATGCCCCAGTATAGGGGAATGCCAGGACATGGAAGTAGGAGTGAGAGAATTGGTAAACTGGGGGAGGGGGAGGGGTTAGGGGATTTTTGTGGGGGAAACCAGGAAAGGGGACAACATTTGAAATGAAAATAAATAGTATATCTAGTAGATTTTCTTAAAGAACCAGCTCCTGGTTTTGTTGATCCTTTGTATGGTTCTCTTTTCTACTTGATTGATTTCAGCCCTGAGTTTGATGATTTCCTGCCTTCTACTCCTCCTGGGTGAAATAGCTTCTTTTTGTTCCAGGGCATTCAGGTGTGTCATTAAGCGGTTAGTGTATGCTCTCTCCATTTTCTTTTTGAAGGCACTCAGGGCTATGAGTTTTCCTCTTAGCACTGCTTTCATTGTGTCCCATAGATTTGGGTATGTTGTGTCTTCATTTTCATTAAGTTCTAAAAAGTCTTTAATTTCTTTATTTCTTCCTTGACCAAGGTATCATTGAGTATAATGTTGTTCAGTTTCCATGTATATGTGGGTTTTCTGTTGTTTTTGTTGCTATTGAAGACCACTTTTCCTCGATAGTGATCCTATAGGAGGCATGGGATTAGTTCGATCTTCTTATATTTGTTGAGATCTGTCTTGTGATCAATTATATGGTCAATTTTGGAGAAGGTACCATGAGGTGCTGAAAAAAAGGTATATTCTTTTGCTTTAGGATAGAATGTTCTATATATATATCTGTTAAATCTAATTGGTCCAAAGCTTCAATTAGTTTCACAGTGTCCCTGTTCAGTTTATGTTTTCCTGATTGGTCCATTGAGGAAAGTGCAGTGTTGAAGTCACCCACAATTATTGTGTTAGGTGCAATGTGTCCTTTGAGCTTTAGCAAAGTTTCTTTTACGAAAGAGGGTGCCCTTGCACTTGGAGCATAGATGTTCAGGATTGAGAGTTCTTCTTGTTGTATTTTTCCTTTGACCAGCAAGAAGTGTCCCTCAGAGTCTCTTTTGATGACTTTGGGTTGAAAGTCAATTTTATCTGGTATTAGAATGGCTACTCCAGCTTGTTTCCTGAAACCATTTGCTTAGCCAGACTAACCAAAGGGCACAGAGACAGTATACACATTAAGAAACTTAGAAATGAAAAGGGAGATATAACAGCAGGAACTGAGGAAATTCAAAAAATCATTAGATCCTACTACAAAAGCCTATACTCAACACAACTGGAGAATCTGGAGGAAATGGAAAGTTTCCTAGACACATATCCGACACCAAAACAAAATCAGGATCAAATAGATCATCTAAACAGTCCCATAACACCTGAAGAAATAAAAAGGGTCATAGAAAGTCTCCCAACCAAAAAAAGCATGGGACCAGATGGCTTCAGTACAGATGGCTTCAGTGCAGAATTCTATCAGAACTTCCTAGAAGACCTAACACCAATACTCTTCAAACTATTCCACAAAATAATAGAAACAGAAGGAACTCTACCCAACTCGTTCTATGAAGCCACAATTACGCTGATAAAAAAAAAAACACACACACACACACACACAAAGATCCAACAAAGAACAAAGAAAGAGAACTTCAGGCCAATTTCCATTATGAATATTGATGCAAAAATACTTAATAAAATTCTTGCCTACTGAATCCAAGAACACATCAAAATGATCATCCACCATGATCAAGTAGGCTTCAGACCAGGAATGCAGGGATGGTTCAATATAAGGAAATCCAACACTGCAATCCACTACATAAAAAAACTCAAAGAAAAAAAGCCATATGATCATGTCATTAGATGCAGAAAAAGCATTTGACAAAATTCAGCATCCTTTCATGCTAAAAGTCTTGTAAATAACAGGAATTCAAGGCCCATACCTAAACATCGTTAAAGCAATATACAACAAACTGGTAGGCAACAACAGACTAAACAGAGAGAAACTTGAAGCAACCCCACAAAAATCAGTCCTCTCTCTCCATATCTTTTCAATATAGTACTTGAAATTCTAGCTAGAGCAATTACACAACATAAGGAGGTCAAAGGGATACAAATTAGAAAGGAAGAATTCAAATTATCACTATAGGCAGATGACATGATAGTTTACTTAAGTGACCCGAAAACCTCCAACAGAGAACTCCTACAGCTGATAAACAGCTTCAGCAAAGTGGTTGGTTATAAAATCAAGTCAAGCAAATCAGTTGCCTTCCTATACTCAAAGGATAAGCAGGCTGAGAAAGAAGTTAGGGAAATGAAACCCTTCACAATAGCCACAAACAATATAAAGTATGTCGGTGTGACTCTAACCAAACAAGTGAAAGATGTATACGACAAGAACTTCAGGTCTCTGAAGAAGGAAATGGAAGAAGACCTCAGTTGGTCCCTAGCATCCACATTTGGTAGGTAAGAACCACCTATAATAGCATCAGTTCCAATGTCTCCTACCAGCTTCTTTTAATCTCAATTTAATACATATGTAATACACACATACATATAAGTAAATGCAAAGACAATCTTAAAAATGTAAGTTTGTTGTTTTTATTCTTGAGTTATTTGTCTCATCCCAGTTTGGAATAAATATTTGTAATGATCTACTAAGGAAATTCATTTAATAATTTCAAAAATGTTGAAATAACTATTCCACAGCAGTTTTAATGCAAATTATTAGAAAATTGATCAAGAAGGAAATTATTTCTTCTCCTTGTAAAATAGATAGCACAGGATTATATTATTAAACAAAGCTTCCATAACTTTCTAATTCCAGTACATCATGGATAATGCATGGAGCATGGAGGTTTAGGCATCATTGCAATAACTTTACTTCACTACATTTGTCTTTTTACTTGAAGGAACAACCTCTGCTTTATTATTAGTGATTTTAGTCTCTAACAACATCAGCCTACTACTTCAGATGAAAACATGACAAATCATATCAAGTTATTCAATGAATCTAGCTTTCAAACTACTCACTAATAGTGATAAATATATTTATTGTGTGGCTACTATTTTTAAAGAGCCACTTTATTAAGGCCTGTGAGTGCAGCAATCGCCAGGGATTAGAGAGTCCCCTAGTGAATAGAAGCAGAATAGAAGCAGCATAGAAGCAGAAATGCAGTGGGTTTGTTTGGTTTATAACGAATGATATGATTTAACCTCATTTTTGAAGGCAAGTTTAGAGATATGCTGCATTTTCATAATGCTGTAATTAAAGATAAGTAAATAAATCATTCCTTTCAATAATGATTCATTTATAAATTATGGGTCCTTTTGATGTCTGAAGAATTCTTTTACATCCAGAGAAGTTATCAGCTATATCTCTATTTACAAAATGAAGCACATATTCATATCTCTATTAAAATGTGCATGAGTTTAACATTATATCTTGGATTCTATTCCAGAGCATCATTGTTTATTCAACTCTCTTTTCAGAGAAATATCCCCCTTTTCTAATGTGAGACTCATTCTTACTTCTATTCCTCAATTTTCCCAATATGTTCATATAAAATAATATCCAGTTTTTACTATCTTGTTCACATCACTTGCAAAGATATTCAGCTATAAATAGAACCAAAGATATATCATCAAATATTCCACTAACATAATTCTCTTCTTTTATATATCTCTTCTTTATACTCTCTGATCATGACTAATGTTTAGGTGACCCCATACACAGTCAATGATCTTTTTTGTCCATCCTTCTTAATCACAAGACACAATATGTTCTTATATTTCTTTGTGAGGACACGATTGTTGTATTTCCTGAAGAAAAGTACCCCATTTCTTCTCACTGTCCTCTCTGTTAACTTGTCCATACCATAAATTCTAATGATATACATTATTAATTGATTTCTCTTAGCAGTGTAAGACATTAGGAACTGGCAGAGTAGATAGTTTTAGGAAATACAGTGTGTTTAAAGTTGTGAATGCACATTGTTCAGTTGAAGAACTTTATCCCAAAAGACAATTTTTGTGTTAGGAATGGATAGTGAGCATAAAAAATAACACAAGGTGTCTAAAAACATCAGGACTAGATTATTTAAGCAGAATCAATATTGAGAAGTGAGACAAATCTGCCTGTGGTTGGCTACTATGCAAGCTGTTCAACAGAACAAACAGATGGATTAAGACAAATCACATTGTTGCTAAAACTCAGATTAATGAAATTAAAATGCTATTTACATAACTCAAAAGGGACGTAGTCTCTATGGTAGCCAGATAAATACATGTTATATATAAAAAATTTGAACATCCCTCCTTTTTCTGGAGACATCTGCAACCTTTAGGTCCCTGCTGAATTAGTGAGTTTTATCAGTGCTGCAGATGTGCCCAACCCTGCTCAGTCCCTGGAGATTTGCATTTGCTAAGTGTATAACCCAGCCCCATGAAAAAAAATCTTATATGCCTCTAGTAGTCTATGTAGAAGTCAGTTGCAATCAGGACAAATCATGGCTATGACAATTCCTGCTCAGCTCTTGGGGCTACTGGCACTCTGGATCACAGGTAAGAAAGGACAGCATTGGGAATTTATTTTAATTGCCATTGTCAGTGTTTCTGGGTTTTGTATGCTTTTCCTGTAAACCACAATATAATAATTTCTTATATTTTCATGTTCTCAGGAATATCATGTGACATCCAGATGACCCAGTCCCCATCATTTCTCTCTCCATCTCTAGGAGACCAAATTGTCATCAACTGCAGGGCCAGTAAGGATATTAAAAAGTATTTTGCTTGGGTTCAACAGAAGCCAGGGAAGGCTCCTAGGATGTTGATTCATTTTGCATCCATTTTGCTACCTGGGGTTCCAGAAAAGTTCAGTGGCAGTGGGTCTGGGAAGGATTTTTTTCTCACAATCAAAAGCATGGAGTCTGAAGATGCTGCAGTGTATTACTGTCTACAGTTTTCTGAGCACCCTCCCACAGTGATATAAGTCATAATAAAAACCCCTCGAGAAGCCAAATTATGAGACTTCCCTGAGCTTGCTTGTTTGTGTGTCTCTGTTTCCTGAGAGGGTTCATTAGATTTATTCAAGCTCCAAGATTTTCTCTAAGATTTGAAAAAGAATATACAAGAAATTTCTTTGCTGCTTAAACATACTTAATATCAATAGCATAAATATACTTATGCTTCCTATTAGATTCCTTCAATACAGAGATAACTGTACCCAAAACACCTGAGATGTAGTAGTTGATAATCATGTATCAGAATGGAAGCCCCTACAGATAGTAAAAGGTGCGGGGTTAATTTCAGGAAATTAGAGTGCACAACAGGCATTAACTGAAATGAAGAGATAAGTGGTCACAGGGGAGTATACTAGTAGGAGAGAATGTACTATTGTTTTCCTCTAAGGCAGCATTTACCTATCAATGATACATAGCCAAATAGTGAAAAACTTATATATGTTAAATTTCTATAACTAAGATAAAACACTGTTACCAAGACAAGTTAAAAAATAATTAATAGGTGCTTATGTTTATAGATGGTTAGAATCCATGACAATGTAGCAAAGTCATGGTGGCAGTAACAGGAAAATGAGAGCATAAACTGGAAATAAGCCCAGCCCAAAGGGCATAAGTCATCCAGCATGGGCATACATTTAAGCCTCCCTAAATAGTGAAATCAATTCAGCATTAAGTCTTCAAATATCTGAATTTATGGAGGGTATATTCACTCAAATCACCATGAACTCTGTAAGAAAATTTTAAAATAATTAGTTTTGTATTTTAGAACTTAAAAGGGGCTGGAGAGATGGCTCAGCAGTTGAGAGCACTAATTGAGCTTCCAAAGATCCTGAGTTCAATTCCAAGAACCACATAGTGGCTCAAAACCATCTAAAATGGGATCCAATACACTCTTCTGGTGTGTCTGAAGACAGTGATTTTGTACTTACACACATAAAATAAATAAATCATTAAAAAAAGAATTTTCTTTTACTCTCTGATGTACACATTGTCTCTGTATTTGATCCTATGATTATTTTGTTCTCCTTTCCTCCAGTCAAGAGACTGGAGGGCCCAGAAAGAGTATAGAGGTCAGATGGGATGGGTTTCTGGAGGGTAGGGACAACCTTGTGTAGACATGAGTGTGAGGAGGATGTATGGGATATGGAACAGTTTGTGGGTGGATTTGGGTGTGCAATAAAATCTGGAGTGTAAAAAAATAAATAAATAATTTAAAAAAAGAAAATGAGTAGACTACCAAGATCAATCTATTGATCAAATTAACTGTTTCCAAAATTCCAATATCATTCTTTACAAAAATAAAAATAAAAAGGTATTATAAGTTATTTAGGAGTATAAAAGTTATCAAACACCAAACACAGTCCTGAGCAAAATGAACAATGCCTAAAGTACCACCACATCTGATTTTGTATTGAAATACAGATCTATAGTAACAGACCAAGCTAAGATTATCAGAAAATGCATTTAGATTAAGGGAATTTAATTAAAAACACAGACATGAACTTATGAAGCTACAGCTACATGCCCTTTTAAAAAGTTGTCAAAATTTTACAGAGAATATGTATACTATTCTACAAATGATACTGTAAAAACTGGATGGATATCCAAACAATGAGCAAAAAAAAAATGGATCTTACTATCATTATGAAAATGGACTCAATGTAAACAGTCAACCTCAGGATGTAGGAGGTAGAAGCAATCTCCAGAATGTACCTGAGTCCTAGGAGGTGAGAGACTCTTAGGACCCAAAGGGAGGTACTTTAGAAGAAATGCCCTACAGTGGATAAAGGGAACTTGTAGAGCCCACCTCCAGTAAACAGAAAGGGCATCAAATGAGGGATGCTGTTGCCACTCCACAGCCAAAATCTCTGACCCAGAATTGTTCCTAACTGAAAGAACTCCAGGGACAAAAATGATGAAAAGCCCGAGGAAAAGGAGGTACAGTTATAGGCCCAAAGTGGGTTTTAGCTTATGGGGAGGCCCTAATGCCTGACACTATTACTGAGGCTGAAGACAAAATGGGGCCGATCATGACTGCCCTCTGAAAGACCCAACAAGCAGGTGAAAGAGTGAGATGCAGATATTCATACCCATCCAGTGTACAGAAACTGTTGATCCCTGTGGATGAATTAGGGAAAAGCTGGAAGAAGCAGAGGAGCTAGTCCATATAGGAAGACCAGCAGTCTCAACTAAACTGGATCCATGAGATCTCTGAGATACTGAGACACTAACCAGGCAGCAAATGCTAGCTCATATGAGCCTCCCATTACATATACAGCAGAGGACTGCTGGGTCTGGACTCAGTTAGAGCAGATGCAGCTAGCCCTCAAGAGACTTGAAACCCCAGAGAGTGGGGAGTTCAGGTAGGGTGAGGGGGGCTGGGTTGAGGTGACATTCTCTTGGAGACATATGGGGAAGGAAGAAACATGTGTGGAACATAGAACAGTTCGAGGGTGGACCAGGAAGTGGATAAAATCTGTAGTGTAAAGAAAATATTAAATAAAATCTTTTTTTAAAAGAAAAGAAAATTATCTCAAAATGGATCTCATATATGTATGTATGTATATGTGTGTGTGTGTGTGTGTGTGTGTGTGTGTGTGTGTGTGTAAAACTCAAAACAACAATTGATAGTGGAATCAAGTTCAAGGTATCACACTACAACAGAAGTTCTGTACTTAATACGTGTCCATACCAATAAACATATACATAAATATACACAGGCTAGTGGAAATGAGAACTGAAAACCAGGATTTCCATTCAAGAGTTATATGAATCAGGGAGAGATGTTATGGGATTGGGGTCTCCTGAGCAGGGCAGGAAAGGGGATAAAATTTGAAATGTACATAAAGAAAGTATGCAATAAAAAAACCCTAGAGGATGGAAATACTTATTACAGTCATGAAATGGATACCTTAGCAGGTTGAAAAGGACTAGACTACAAAATTAATCAAAACTCTGTCCCATAATTATTTCTGTCTGAAAGAACAAATGTGGGTAAAAGTAAAAGGAAGATGCTGCAGCATATGAGAGGACTGTGGCAGGCAAAGCCCTAGGGAATAGGGAAACAGGCAGGACTGCCCAAAGGCCCACAGGGCAGGAAGTGCTGGCTTAACCTAGGGGACAAGACTGCCTGGCTAGAGGGGGAGGGCATTGCCTGGTGGGTGGAGCCTTTTATAAAGCCCCAGGTGTCTGTTGTGGCTAATCTGCTGCAAGGTGACTTGGATCCTTGCCCTGGTAGCTGAAAATACTGAGGCTTGCTTTTATGTGTCAAGTTTAAAAACAGAGACAGTTCATGGTTTTCATGCTTTATTATTAAAAGAGTAGAGGGAGAAAAAGGAGAAAGAGAAAAAACGAGAACAAGAGAAGATAGAGAGGTGAGGGATGGCCATGACCACGTGAAAGAGGGAGAAAGAAGAGAGATGGGGAGAGATGAGAAAGAGATGAGGGAGTGGAAGGATAGAGAGTGAGGAAGGCCATGAAGCCTTCATTTATAATAAGCTGGGTTACCTGGCAACAGCCAGGCAAAGGGAGGGACTGGAAGATATTATCCTAAGTGATGTAACCCAATCAAAAAAGAACATACATGATATTGCACTCACTGATAAGTGGATATTAGACTGGAAGCTCAGAATACCCAAGGCATAATTCACATATCAAGTGATGCCCAAGAAGAAGGAAGGAGAGGACCCTGGTCCTGGAAAGGCACTATGTAGCAGTGTAGGGGATTACCAGGAGAGGGAAGTTGGTAGGGATTGATTGGGGAATAGGGAAAGAAAAGAGGGCTAATTGGACTTTTGGAGAGGGAGGAACCAGGAAAGAGGTAATCATTTGAAATGTAAATAATGAAAGTCAGCGATTTCATGCACCTCTTAATGCAGGTTCCAAAAGTGCTGTTCAAACAAGCTCAGTTTGTCTTCCATTTCTCACAAGGAAAGAACTTTAGTTCCTTGTTTATATACATACAACTACATCACAATTTAACAAAAGCCAAACTAAATGGCAGCTTCTTTTCAATTAGGAATTAATTTAGCCCATGTGGACTATTTCTTTTTGCATAAATTGTTTACTCATGGGTTAATCAAATGGGAACATGGTATAAATGGCTGATATGATATTTAAATAAAAGACTGGGACTTTCTCTACACAGAGAGAGCTGCTTGGAGAGCTAAAAGAGTTCTTTAAGTTTTTTTTGTTTTTGATTTTGCTTTTAAGCAGATTTTCTGACTTTGGTTGGATAATGCAGAAAAAAGTCAAAATGCTATCTCAAGGAAGGAGTGTGAGGTATCTTAAGCAGAGAGCTGTCTTGAGCAGATAGATGTCTAAAGCTAAGAGCTATCTTAAGCAAACTACAGAGCTGTCTAGAAGCTATCAGCGTATAACCCACCATTGACTTTGGGCCATTTCTTCTGCAGTTCTCCTATACCACTTCCTCAGGATGCCTTCTTTGAGCCTAGGCTGGACTTTGGCATCACTCCATGTGCCACACCTCTCCCTGCATCCCTGTAAGACAGCTGCTACTCAGGAAAATCAGGTTAGATTCCAACAGCATAATTCCTTCCCCAGTGGGTTCCATGGCAATCCCAGTAACTAGAAATTGTGCCTTGTTCCCTCTTAGCTCATTCTCCTGGTCTACACCTCTAACTTCAATCCCAGGCATCAGCAACCACAAGTAATCACCAGAAGAGATGCTCACCCCAAATCTCTGCTTGACTGTAGCCCAACTAGGCAAACTGAGCAGCAGTGAGGGTAAGTTTTTCCCTGTCCCTTCTAAACTCCATTCTCTAGGCACAGATCTCCCTGTAGCCCTGTGGGACTGCTACCACTGGATCTAACAAGCTCTACCTGCAGTCCCAGTGGCCCCCTGCAGCTGTCTGTAGCCCCAGAGACCTGCTGCCATCAGACTACAAGACTGGCCAACACAAGTAACAAGGAAATGGCTAAAGGCCAGTTTAAGAACACAATCAACAGAAGCCAGAGCAAAATGGGACTACTGGAACAGAGATGTCCTACTTCAGCAAGCCCAAAATATCCTAGCACCTATGAAGCTCCAGAAAATGACCTTAAATATACTCTTATGAAGATAATAGAGGCCATTAAAGAAAAACAAATAAATTCCTTAAAGAAATGCAGGAAATACAATTAAAGAAGTAGAAGACTTTAAAGAGGAAATGAATAACCATAAAGAAATAAAGGAAAATACAACCAAATGTGTGAAGGAATGGAATAAAACTATTCAGAACCTGAACATTGAAAGAGAACCAATAAAGAAAACACAAACTCAGGCAATTATCAAGACAGAAAAACTAGTAAAGACAACAGGAACTACAGATTCAAGCATCATTTACAGAATATAAGAGAAAGAAGACAGAATCACAGACATAGAAAATATAATAGAAATACATTGATCATAGAAAATGTTAAATCTAAAAGGTTTCTAACAAAAACATTCATGAAATGTGGGATACTATGAAAGGATCGAGCTGAAAAAATAATAGGTATAGAGGTGTTGATGAGTTCCAGCTCCAGGTATCAAAAAATATCTTCAACAAAATGATAGAAGAAAACTTCTTTAACTTTTTGTTAAAAAAGTGATGCCTACAAATATATAAGAACCTTACAGAACATTAAATAGATTGGACGAGAAAACTCCTTCTGCAACATAATAATCAGAACACTAAATATTCTGAACAAGCAATGCATATTAAAAGCTACAAGGGAAAAAAAAGTCAGACCTGTCAGAATTATACCTGACTTTGCAACAGACTCTAAAATGCAGAAGGGTTGGGATAGAGGTCTTACAGACCCAAAATAAATAAATAAATAAATAAATAAATAAATAAATAAATAAATAAATAAATAAATTATCAGTGTCAGCCAAGACTATTATACGCAAAAATTCAATTACCATAGTGGAAAAAACTAAATATTCCATGACAAAACCAAATTTAAAGCACCTATTCAGACTATCCCAGCCCTACAGAGGACACTAGAAGGAAAACTCCAATTCTAGAAAGAAAATACCCATACAGAGAAGTTAATAGAGAGTTAACTACACACACACATTCAAAAAAAAAAAAGAAGAAATGAGTAATTTCACACCAGCAAATCCAAAATAATAGAAACAAAAACTTAAAAACACGTACACATGTATACAACAACTACCACCATCAAAGTAAGAAGAGTTAACATTGATTGATCATTAATATCTCAAAATACCAATGGACTCAATTCACCAATAAAAAGACACAGGCTAACAGAATGGGTCCATAAAGAGGATCCACAACTTTGCTGCGTAGAAAAAAGTATATTTCAGCTACAAAGATAGGCATTACCTAGAGTAACTTGCTGGAAAATTATTTTCTAAATAAATGGAACCTAGAAGCAAGCTGAAATACCGATTCTAATATTTAATAAAATATACTCTCAGTCAAAAGTAATCAGAGAGATGGGGAAGGACACTTTCACACTCATCAAAAAATACCAACCAAGATGACATCTCAACTCTAAACATCTATGCTGTAAATGCAAGGGCACCCTTATTAGTAAAAGAAACATTATTAAAACTTAAATCATGTGTAATTTCAGACTTTTTTTTCTTTTTTTATTGATATATTTTTAATTAACATTTCAAATGATTTCCCCTTTTCTGGGTCCCCACTCCCCACAAGTCCCATAATCCCTCTTCCCTCCCCCTGTTCCTCCATCTACCCCTTCCTGCTTCCCTGTTCTGAAATTCCCCTATATTCTTGCACTGAGTCTTTCCAGAACCAGGGGCCACTCCTCCATTCTTTTTGGACATCATTTAATATGTGGATTATGTCTTGGGTAATGGTGAGAGACTTCAACATCCCATTCATCAATGGACAATTCATTCAAACAGAAAATAAATAGAGAGGTTTGAAAACAGCAAGTATTATGAATCAAATGGACCTAAAATATATCTACATAAAACTTTACCAAAACCCAAATGAATATACCATCTTCTCAGCATCACATGGGACGTCTCCAAAGTTGACCATACACTTGGTCAGAAAGTAGTCCTTAACAGAGAGAAGACTTAAATAAACCCTTTTATCTTATCAGATCACCATGAAATAAAGCTGGACTTCAACAACAGAAATAGAAAGCCTACAATCTCATGGAAACTCAACAACTCTACACAATGATCTCTGGGTTAACGTAGAATAAAGAAAGAATGACATTTTTTTTTACTTCAATGAAAATGGTGGCACAGCATGCACAAACATATTGGACACAATTAAAGCAGGGATAAGAGAAATATTCATGAGTGCCTTCATAAAGAACATAGAGAGATTTCATTCTGGCAACTTAACAGTACAGCTGGACATATCTAGACAAAAATGAAGCAAAAACAAGTAGAGTACACAGCACAAAATAATCAAACTCAATGCTAACACTGAAAAATTAGAAACAAAGAGTACAATATCAAGAACCAAGGAAAATAAGAGTTGTTTTATTTTTTATTTTTTATTTTTTATGAACAGAGATTCCTTGACACAAGCCTAAAGTCGAGGCTTATATATAGGAACTTCACTTCCAAGTGATTTTTTAGAAGAATGAGTAACACACAGCCAAGGAAATGCACAGAGAAACTCATGAAAAGGATGCACGGAGTTCATCCCATTGAAGATGAGTAGCTCTTCATCTTGCCAGGACTCCTACAGACAATTCTAGAATGCACCATAGAATTACTGTTCCATAAGGCAACTGTAGAAAGGGTTCTTGAAGCATTGACCAAGCACAGCTTCATAGAAATGCTTTTATTTAAATATGGACCACTTTCTGGGCTTTATTGGCTTAAATGGTACTGATTCTCATAGCGTGATCTGTCCATCACAACAGATGACATCAGCAATGACACTGAGAGTGACAGAGAGGGCTTACAAGACATATCCAATAGAGCCCGTACTTCATAACACTCAGGTGTGCTCCCGACTTCTAGTAAATTTGGCTTCTTCACAGAGGTGGATAACTACCATGCTGCAAGTGTAATGAGCTATATTGGTGGGACACAGATGCCCCAAAATATGCCCAAAATCTACACCTCCATCTCCAACATCTCTATCGGTTTCCTCATACCTGCCAATACATGGATTAAACCAGGCTGCATTTTTGTTGAATCTCATCCCTGAAGGATAGGAAACTTGTTGCCTTTTTATGCATAGATCTTGGTGATTCTTGCCTTGTGACTATTTTGACTATGCGTGGAAGCATCAAGGATGACTTTGGTGAATCCTCTAGGTTTCTGGATATTCTGCCCTGCTTCCACTCCATAGCAACATGCATGATGCCTCTACATATCCAGTCAGTTATCCCCCTCAGTATAAACTGAGGTTTTTGTCTGTTGAATGATAAAGGGAACTTGTGACAAAATTGAAACACAGTTTGAAGCTTTTGGAAATCTTCTAGTGTCTCTTTATAGAACTGTGCTTCAAATTGGAAATTGGGATCTTGAAAAGAAGAGTCTAGAATAATTTTTCTCAACCTGGCAGCCATGACCTCTTTAGCAAACTTCTATGTACAAAATTATTATGTATCAATCATAACAGTAGCAAAATTACAGTTATAAAATAGCAATGAAAATCATTATATGTTTGGGGGGATCACCACAGCATAAGGAACTTTATTAAAGGGTCACAACATTAGGAATGTTGAGGATCACTGGTCTAGAAAATAACACTCAGAGACATCATCCAACTGACACAACTCAAGACCACTTTTACAGCAAGCTATCTTAATCAGAATTCCCCAGAATGGGACCACAGACAAAGTTAATTTAGGAAGTGACTCTAGGGAGGAAGTATAGGTGACAGGAGAAAATGTCTACACCAGGGCACATGGTGAAACTGGCCACTGATGCAATAAAGGGTATTTAATAAAGGTATTTTGACACTGTCAGAAAGAAAGAAAGAAAGAAAGAAAGAAAGAAAGAAAGAAAGAAAGAAAGAAAGAAAGAAAGAAAGAAAGAAAGAAAGAAAAAATTGATGAGAGAGACAACGGAGATACACAGGTTGGTTTTCATGCAAGTCCCTCAAGAAATGAAGTAAGAGCTCTCTATGACTTTGTGGCCAGTCTGTGGATCCTATTCCTGTAACTGGGCTGTCTTGTCTAGTCTCGGTGGGAGAGAATATGCTGGGTCCTATAGTAACTGATGTGCCAGAGTAGGTTGGAACCCAGGAGTCCTTCTCCTTATCAGAGACAAAGAAGCAGGGGGAATGGGGAGAGGAAATATTTGTAGGCTTCTGGAAGCATGGCTGCCATTGGAATGTAAATTAAATAAATAAATAAATAAATAAATAAAGGGAAAATATATAGATCTGTATAGTGTTTATATTTATATTTGTGCTCACATAAAGAATAAACAAACCAATAGCAGCCCCTAATATCTATATTCATAATTCTGAAAACAACACATATTTTCCATGAAATTGGTGACAGATGATTCAAAGTATAGTTATTCAATACTTAGAAAATGGTCACATAGAAAAGACTTCATTTTTCCTCACCCTACCTTTGGCTGTTCATGTTTCTGTAATAGAACAATTACTAAGTGTTTGTGTTGGTCAGATTGACAGTTTTGGCATTTATTTTTCCCATCAAACAATACAGTTTTTTTCCTATCATCACCCCAGATAGGCATGGTATTTCATTTGGTTTTTGCAGTCATGAGAATCCTGTGTAACTATTCCCTTTATTTATACTGCAACACTTATTTGGATCTTTGCATATTGCTCCCTAGGGAAGGTCCACCCTTGCTTGCCTCAGATAAAAACTCAGTAGTTATCTTGCAACTGATCAGTTTCCTCAGGCTGCCTCCTTAAAATGAAGTTGCCAGTTCATCTCTTGGTGCTTCTGTTGTTCTGGATTCCTGGTAAGGACAGAAGGAATTAAGAAAGGAGAATGAGTAGGGAATTTGAGCTTTGGGTGGCACTGCTAATCACATGTGTTCTGCCCATATATGAGAAGACAAAAAGGTCTTATCCTCAAAGATAAGGCCTATGTGGTTGAGAACTATGAGAAGGAGGTTCCAGATGTGAAAGAATATGTGTTATAAAAACAAATTGTGAAACTGATAGATTGGGAAGATATAAATTATGTTTAAAAGCCACGAGGACTTACAATTCACTTATTTTGCTTAAGATAAAATTATGATGTATAAAATATTGGGAAGATAAATATCTGTTGAACTAAATATCAATAAAAGAGAAAGAAATAACAGCATGTTAACAAATTTGTTCATAACACTATACTTTTCTTTCATTATTTCAGCTTCCAGAAGTGCTGCTGTGATGACCCAAACTCCACTCTCCCTGCCTGTCAGCTTTGGTGAACAAGCCTCTATCTCTTGCACGTCTAGTCATAGCCTTGTATATAGTAATGGAGATACCTATTTGTCTTGGTACCTGGAGAAACCAGGCCAGGCTCCACAGCTTCTAATCTACAAGGTTTCGAACCGAATTTCTGGGGTCCCAGACAGGTTCAGTGGCAGTGGTTCAGGTACAGATTTCACACTCAAGATCAGCAGAATAGAGCCTGAGGACTTAGGAGTTTATTACTGCTTACAAGGTACATATCATCCTCCCACAGTGATTTATACCCCAACAAAAACGTCCTTGCTTAGAGTGGCCCAGCTGCTAAATATGTTACTCATCTTTGTGAAACAGATGCAAAAGAACTCCAGATTATTGGTTACAGCTGTGAGCCTTGAGCGTGACAGCATTAAGCACACCTCAAGAGTTATGCATTTTGGACCTCATCAGATGCAATAACAATGGTACTGTATCTTCCCCAGGAGAATGGTAAACAACTGTCATATCAGCAACCAGCAATGATGAAGATTAAGCTGAGTTAAAACCCATTCTGGCCCAGCACCCCTTGTCTGTGGTTTCTCATCACTAATCTATAGATATGTTGAAGCCAATTTGACATAATCATAGCTATGTAGAAGCCAGTTTGACAGTGTGATTATTAAGGAAAACATCAATTATGTGTTACATCATAGGACATATGACTTCCTAAGGCATTTTCTCTTGACTATCTTTGTAATAACAGTAACTAGTTCTATCCCAGAGAGTGGGTCTCAGATGTAACCAAAAGGCTCAAAGTAAGCCCTATTATAGGGTATATTGTACCAGCAAGCAACATGCTAAAGCAAATGGCCATCATTGTAGGTTCATCATAAAGTCCAGTCCATGATTAAGAAAAACATGATAATTCATTTTCTCCACCAGAATTCTATGAGCATTATCCAGAACTGAAAGAAGTAGCTGGCAAGAAGATTCTCAGTTGCATTGCACAATCTTTTATCCATATTATGCAACCAAAATGTGTGTTTTCTTTAGAGGTAATGATTTATGAGCTAGTTCTGCTTTCCACACAAGAAAACTGACTATAGTCTGTATTGATTTGTAGCTTCAGGTCCTTCTTTACAAGAAATATTTACGCATCATGTTAAGTTCCCTGCTTAGTAACCTGTGGTTTGTTGGCAAACATTTTATACCAAGAAGTATGCTTCATAAATTCTGCCTTTATGTAAGTATCCTGTATGGTGATTAATCCTGATAATTTAACTCTATTTGGGATCACAAAGACACACTTCTTGGCAAACTTTGTTTGCATTTCTAGAGACCCATGAAGAATGAGTATGCCATCATTCTACTTGCTGTTATAAAGGTCTGAATCAATCCAAAGAAAGGGAAATCTTGAATGAAGTACCAATCTCTGTTTTCCATTACACTCTTGTTGTCATACTTGCTCAGATATGATGGATTGTGTCGCTTCAAATCCTGAACCAAAACAAACACTTCCTCCTTTAAAAGAAATAAAATAGAGTAAGAAAATAATGTGTTTCCAGAATTGTTTTGTCATACAGATTTACCTTGGATTAGTCTTCAACAGCTCTTCTTTTCCCTATTCCTACCTTTTCCCTATTGAAAGTCATTGGTCCCTAGTATCTTGTCTATCTTCACATCACATAAATTCTAATGTCTTCTCCCCTCTTTAAGGCCTCTTTGTAATCCTGCTCTCATCAGATATTTCTAATTTTCAACCTTACAAACTCCAAGTTAACAATTCAGAGCTAACAAAGATAAGATCTAATTTATTTTTTTCTAATGCTGTGATGAGCAGGAAAAGTTATAAAACAAACTTTTTAATTAGACTCATGATTTCATTTGTCAAGTTAGTTCAACATCTGAAAAATAAGACAACAGGAATATCTGAGACCTCATTTCTTAATCCATAAGCAGGAGGAAGAAAGAGCACAGGAGATCACAACATGCTATTTTTTTTTTTGTAGAATTTCAAATCTCATTGCATGATGTATCTCTGCCAAAAAGCTATACATCATAATCATTTCCAAACAGTTTCATGAAAAAGGTTCAATCAATCAAACATAAGTTTGTGGTGCAATATCATTCAAAGTACTATACCTAGAAGCCAGGAAAATGTATGTGATAAAGGTTATTCCCAAGGTTTCTTATTTTATAAGAGAAAATTCAAATTTCATCATTGCAGATTGCATTGATTACAATGTCCTGGTATAAAAATAAAAAAAGGAAGAGATATTCTGTACTTGAGTTGTTCAAATACTTGAGATGAGTTGAGTCTGAGTGACAAGGAAGAACATAAACAATGTAATACAATTATTTGTGACAAAAGTGTGGTAATCTTAAGCAAAAGGAGGAGAATTAGTTTCTTATGGGTGACTTCATTTGAACCAGTGTGTACAGCATTATTACTATCTAATTTCTACCTGAAACCCAGACTGACAGACAAGGTAAGATCACCATTCTCTCTTCAGTGACTGTCCAAGGCAGGACCAGCAAGGAGCACACAGGGAACAGGAATAATGGAGCAGCTGGGAGAAGACCCTTCAAGTTCCCATCTGCACCTGGGAACTAGGGATATTCCACAATCTTCTGTACACAGGTCCTGCTAAGAGAAACCTCGTGAACCTGGAGTGCTGACACAGTCTAATAGGCCCACAGGAAAAATTAGCACCAGCCAGAGTCAGCAAGACCAAGTAACCCCAGAGATAACCAGATGGTGAAAAGCAAGGGCCAGAACCATAACAATAGAAACCAAGGCTACATGTCATCATCAGAACCCAGTTCTCCCACCACAGCAAGTCCAAATTCCCCCAACACATAGGAAAAGCAATATTTGGATTTAAAATCACATCTCATGATGCAGATAGAGGACTTTCAGAAAAACAAATAACTCCCTTTAAGAAATACAGGAGAACACAGATAAACAGGTAGAAGCCATTAAAGACTAAACACAACAGTTCCCTAAAGAAATACAGGAAAATATAACAAAACAGGTAAAGGAATTGAACAAATCCATCCAGGATCTAAAATTGGAAGTAGAAACAATCAAGAAATCACAAAGTGAGACAAACCTGGAGTTAGAAAACTTAGGAATGAGATCAGGAGTCATAGATATCAAGCATCAGCAAGAGAATACAAGGTATAGAAGAGAGAATCTCAGGTACAGAAGATATCATAGGATACATTAACACAACAGTCAAAGAAAATGCAAAATGCAAAAATATCCTAACACAAAACATCCAGAAAATCCAGGACACAATGATAAGACCAAACCTATGGATAATAGGTATAAAAGAGAGTGAAGATTCACAAGTTGTAAGGCCAATAAATATGTTCAACAAATTTATAGAAGAAAAACTTCTATAAAAAGAGATGTCCATGAATATACAAGAAGCCTAGAGAACTCCAAATAGGTTGAACAAGCAAAGAAATTCTTCCTGTCACATGATAATCAAAACAGCAAATTCACAAATCAAAGAAAGAATATTAAAAGTAGGAAGGGAAAAAGAGCAAGTAACATATAAAGCCTGACCTATTTGAATTATACAAGATGTTTTGACAGTGAATATAAAAGCCAGAAGATCCTGGTCATATGCCATAAAGACGCTATGAGTACACAAATGCCAGCCTAGGTCTATACCCAGCAAAATTCTCAGTTACCACAGATGGAGAAACCAAGGTACTGCATGACAAAAACAAATTTGCACAATATCTTTCCAAAAAATCAAGTCCTTCAAAAGATAATAAATGGAAAACTCCAACAAAAGGAGAGAAACTATACTCTAGAAAATGCAAGAAAATAATCTTTTAAGAAACCAAAAAGAAGATAGCCACATAAGCATATTTCCACCCCTAATATAAAAAATAACAGAAAGCAAGAATCACGTTTCCTTAATAGCTCAATATCAATGGATTCAATTCCCTAATGAAAAAGACACAGACTAGCAGACTGGATGCATAAAGAGTGCCCAACATTTTACTGCATAGGGGAAACCTACCACAATGTCAAAGACAGATACTACCTCAGAGTAAACTGCTGGCAAAAAAATTCCAATCAAATGGTCCCAAGAAACAAGCTGGAGTAGCTATTCTAATATAGAGTAAAATCAATTTTCAACCTAATGTTATCACAAAAAGTAAGGAAGGACACTTCATATCCATCAAAGGAAAAGATCTACCAAGAATAACTCTCAATTCTGAACATGTATGCTCCAAAGGTCAGGGCACCCACATTCATAAAATAAAATGTATTAAAGCTCAAAGCACATATTGCACCTCATAAAATAATAATGGAAGACTTCAACACCCAACACTCATCAATGATCATGGAAATGGAAAGTAAACAGAGACACAGTGAAACTAACAGAAGTTATGAACCAAATGGATTCAACAGATAGAATATTTTGTTCTAAAACAAAAGAATATACCATCTTCTCAGCACTTCATGGTACTTTTTCCAAATTAACCATATAATCAGTCACAAAATAAGCCTACAAATATAAGAAGATTGAAATAATCCCATGCATCTTCTCAGATCATCACTGATTAAGTTTAGTCTTCAATAGCAACAAAAATAATTCAAAGCACACATACACATGGAATCTGTACAACACTCTACTCAAAGATAACATGGTCAAGAAAAAAAAAGACTATTTAGAATTTAATGAAAATGAAACCATAACATTCCCAAACTTATGGGACACAATGAAAACAGTGCTAAGAGGAAAACTCATAGATCTGAGTGCCTCCAAAAAGACACTTAAGAGAGCATACACTAGCAGCTTGATAGCACATCTGAAGACTCTAGAACAAAAAGAGGGAAATACACTCAAGAGGAGTAGACAGCTGGAAATTATCAAACTCAGGGCTGAAATCAACCAAGTAGAAACAAGAACAACTATATAAAGAATCAACAAAACTAGGAGCTGATTCTTTGATAAAATCAACAAGAAAGATAAATCCTTAGTCAAACTAACTAGAGGGCACAAAGATAGTATGTAAATTATCAAAATCAGAAATGAAAAGGAGACATAACAACAGAAACCGACAAAATCCAAAAAATAATAAGATCCTACTAGAAAAGTCTATGCTCAACACAACTGGAAATCTTCATGAAATGTTAAATTTTCTAGACAGATACCAGGTACCAAATGTGAATTAGGTTCAGTTAAATGATTGAAACAGTCCCATAGCCCTAAAGAAATATAAACAGTCATTAATACTCTCCCAACCAAAACAAAAAACAAACAAACAAAAAAAAACCCCAAACAAAACAAACAAAAAAAACAAAAAAACAAAAAAACAAAAAAAAAAAACAAAAAAAAAAAAAACAAAAAACAAGGACCAGATGGGTTTAGTGCAGAGTTCTATCAGACCTTCAAAGAAGGCATAATACCAATACTCTTCAAACTATTCCACAAATTAGAAACAGAGGGAACACTACCCAATTTGTTCTATGAAGCCACTATTTCTCTGACACCTAAACCACACAAAGACACAGCAAATAAAGAAAACTACAGACTAAATTCCTTTATGAATTTCAATGAAAATATATTCAATAAAATTCCCCTAAACTAAATCCAAGAACACATCAAAATGATCATCCAGCATAATAAGAATGCTTCATCCTCAGTATTCAGGGATGGTTTAATATCTGGAAATCCATCAATGTAATCCACTGTATAAACAAATTCAAAGAAAAAACACATGATCATTTCATTACATGCTGAGAAAGCATTTGACAATATCCAACATCACTTTATGACAAAAGTCTTGGAAAGATTGGTAATTCAAGGCCCATACATAAACATAGTAAAAGCTATATGCAGCAAACTAGTAGCCAACATAAAACTAAATGGAGAGAAATTTGAAGCAATCCCACCAAAATCTGGAACTAGACAAGACTGTCGACTTTCTTCCTATGTATTCAATATAGCACTCAAAGTCCTAGTCAAAGCAGTAAAACAACAAAACCTCAAAGGGATAGAAATTGGAAAGGAAGAAGTCAAAATATAACTATTGACAGATGATATGATCATATAGGTAAGTGACCCCAAAAATTCCAACAGAGATCTCCTAAACCTAACAAACAACTTCAGCAAAGTGGCTGATATAATTAACTCAAAGAAAATTAACTCAAAGAAATCAGAGGTCTTTCTCTAATCAAAGGATAAATAGGCTGAGAAAGAAATATTGGTAATACACCCTTCACTATAGTCACAAATAATAAAAAATGCCTTGGTGAGACTCTACTAAGTAAGCAAGTGAAAGATCTGTGTTATAAGAACTTCATGTCTCTAAAGAAAGAAATTGAAGAAGATCTTAGAAGATGGAAAGACCATCCCTGCTTATGAATTTGTAGGATTAATACACCAAAAATGGCCATCTTGTTGAAAGCAATCTACAGATTCAATGCAATCCCCAACAAAACTCCAACTTAATTCTTCAGAGTTAGACAGAGCAATTTGCAAATTCATCTGGAATAACAAAAAACCCAGGATAGCAAAAACTATTCTCAACTATAAATGAACCTCTGGGGAATCACCATCTTGATCTTGAGCTATACTACAGAGAGCAATTGTGTTAAAATAAAAAAAAAAAAACTGCATGGTATTGTTACAGTGACAGACAGGTATATCAATGGAGAAGATTTGAAGATCCAGAAATGCCACACACCTAAGATCACTTGATCTTTGACAAAGGAGCTAAAACCATCCAGTGGGAAAAAGACAGCATTTTCAACAAATTTTACTGGGTTAACTGGCTATTACCATGTAGAATAATGCAAATTTGTCCATTCTTATCTCCTTGTACAAAACTCAGGTCCAAGTGGATCAAGGACCTCCATATAAAACCAGATACACTGAAACTAATCGAGAAGAAAGTGGGGAAGACCCTTGAGCACATGGGCACAGGGGAAATTTTCGTGAACAGAACACCAAAAGCTTATGCTCTAAGATCAAGAATTGACAAATGGGACCTCATAAAAATTGCAAAGCTTCTGTAAGGCAAAGGGCACTTTCAACAGGACAAGTGGCAACCAACAGATTGGGAAAAGTTCCTATATCTGATAGATGGCCAATATTCAGTATATACAAAGAACTCAAGATGTTAGACTTCAGAGACCCAAATAATCCTATTAAAAATGGGGTGCAGAGCTTCACAAAAATTCTCAACTAAGGAATATTGAATGGCTGAGAAAAGCCTAAAGAATTGTTCAACATCCTTAATTATCAGGGAAATGCAAATCAAAACAACACTGAGATTCCACCTCATACCATTCAGAATGGCTAAGATCAAAAACTCAGGTGAAAGCAGATGCTGGTGAAGATGTGGAGAAAGAGGAACAGTCCTTTGTTTTTGGTGGGATTAAGCTGGTACAACCACTCGGGAAATAAGTTTGGCAGTTTCTCAGAAAATTGAACTTGGTACTACCTAAGGAACCAGCTGCACCACTCCTGGTCATTTACAGAAGAAGATACTCCAACATGTAGTAAGGCCTGATGTATAAAGAGAGTGAATAAAATGAATAATTCAGCTAGATGTGCAAAACTAGTATTGGATAACTGGATTTGTTAAATCCATGTTTCAAATGTTGTATATGATGTAGGAGGGGTTCTGGAAAACCTGAATAATGAACACTGGCATGGAAACTGCAAAAGCAGCATCTACTCGTGCTTGTCACACTCAGGAATTTGTCTCCGTAGATTAATAAATACTGAGAAAAATAGTGCCATTGCCTTTACCCACAGGCCTTGTCAAATAAGACAACTCAATATGACCAAGCTTTGAAGAGAGGATGGAAAAGGAAAATATATACTTATTTTAAAACAGCAGTGAAGAATAAAGAGTGGATAAATCGTTGGAAACATAAAAACCTTAATAATTTGGGCTATATGGATGTATTTATACTACATAGCCCAAAATTCACCTTTTCACTTTATTCAATTAATTATTTTATTTAAAAGGTTACTATAAACTGTTTTTTTTTCTCACAGGTACAGAGCAGTCAATGAATCACAGGATATATGGAAGCACATACTAGGATTTTCTGATTATGTTCCTTATACAATCACCATAATGTCATGGTATCCATGACCTTGACCTTAGCATGATGTTGAAGGCCTATGTGCATAGTATAATTGTGAAAAATAAAGTAATTTTAGATGAAAAGTAAATTACTACTATTAAAACTTTGTAATTTCATTTTGTAGAAAGTTCTTTATTTTCAAATTACTACATAAATTCTGAAGAATAATAATATAACAAAAATTAAAATAATGTATATTATATAGAATTTTAGCATATAGAAGGCACACTCACTGAAATGATTACCCTCCAACTTGACTGAGTATGCATATGTGTTTGTGTATGTGTATGAGAGAGAGAGAGAAAGAGAGCGAAAGAGAGAGACTAGTGTCAAATTCAAAATCATGTATATGATAAGCAAGCATCTATCATTTAGCTAAGTATATTGCCATTTGCAGTCTTTAACTGATAAATAAAACAGCTTAAATTGTTTACTGCAACAGATGTAGTGCCCATGACCTTAGCACTCAAAACTTTGCTTATTAGTTAACTATGTGGGTACATATGATACAGATTCTAGGAATGCTTCTCTAATTTCTAAGGTAAATGATGCCTTATTTTGCATTTCTTATTTGTTTATATTTGAGAATATAATTTAGTTGCCAAGTTTCTGCCTTCCCCTTCTCAATCCAAAACCTCACATGTAATCATCCTCTCTTTCCTTCCAATTCATTTCATTTTTACCAACTACTTTTATATGCTTATGTATATATCTGAACATATGTCCATATATACACATATATGTATGTATAGACACATTTATTCCTAAATATAAGATATTGAGTCTATATAATGTTACATATTTGCATATTTTCATAGCTGACCTTTTGTCAGTGACAACTAATCATTAAGTTCTAGCCTTAGGAGAGCCACCTCTCCTGCTCCTTAACCTTACTTTGTTGTCTGCTGTACTTTATGTAGGGTTGAGTCTCTTAGGATACCTACATGCAATTTGTCATGTTCATTAATGTGCTCTTTCTTCAGGTCTCATTTGGCCAGTCATGTTGGTGAGACTTTATTCACTAACCCGTGCCCCATTAGAATTCCCAATCCCTGAGGCCACAAGTCTCTCAATCGATAGGTGCCTGTTCTCTCACTGAGCCAAGACCAGTCAGTCTTATGCTGTTTATGTCTCTGGAAACTCATATGTGCTGGTTTATGCTGCCTAGTTGGTAGGTCAGTGTCTGAGAGATCTCAGAGGTCCAGGTTAATTGAGACTGCTGGTCTTCCTATAGGGTTGTCCTCCTAAGTTTTTTCCCAGCCTTTCCCTAATTCAAGCATAGAGTTCCAGAGCTTCTGCCCATTGGTTGGGTTTAAGTATCAGATTTCTTGTTTAGCTGCTTGTTGGTCCTGTCAGAGGTCAGCTCCTGCCCGTTAGCACACCATAGCATCAGTAATATATTGTGTCAGGTCTTGGTGCTTTCTCCTGAGCTGGATTCCAAGTTAAGCTTGATCTCCATTTCCAGAGTTGTTTCTCCATCTTTGTCCCTGCAGTTGTTTTAGGAAGGGACAATTCTGGTTAAAAGTGTTTAACTCTGTGATGACATCCCCATCCCTCAATGCCATGCCTTTCTACTGGAGGTGGACTCAACAAGTTTGCTATCCCCACTATTGGAAATTTCATGTAAGGTCACTCCCTCTAAGTCATGAGTGTCTCTGTTATGAATTCTGTTTAGTTTTATACCTCATTTTCTGATTGGATTGTTTGAGTTTTTAGAGGTTAACAATTGAGTTATTTATATATTTTGAATATTAGTCCTCTATTTGATGTGGGGTTTGAAAAGACATTTCCCCATTCGGTACGTTGCTGACTTGTCCTATTGCCTTACAGAAGCTTTTCAGTTTCATGAGGTCCCATTTTTTCAACTCTTGATCTTAGAACCTGGGCTATTGGAATTCTGTTTAGGATACTTTCCTCTGTGCCAATGAGTTCAAGGCTCTTTCCCCCTTTCTATTCTATAAGATTGAGTGTATCTGGTTTTATGTTGAGGTCCATATTCCACTTTGACTTGAGCTTTGTGCAAGGTGACAAATGTAGATCTATTTTATTCTTCTACATATGGACTACAGGTTATACCAGTACCATTTATTGAAGATGCTTTCTCTTTTCCATTGTATATTTTTGGTTTTTTTGTCAAAGATCACACATCTATAAGTGTGTCGTTTGATTCCTGGGTCCTCAGATCTATTCAATTGATCAACCTGTCTGTCTCTGTACCAATACCATGCAGTTTTTTTTTTAAAACCACTATTGCTCTGAAATATAACTTGAGATCAGGGATGGTGATTCCCCAGATATTCTTTTGTCGTTAAGAATTGTTGTGCTATCCTGGGATTTTTGTTTTTCCATATGATGGAAATGTTTTCCATGTTTTTCCAATTAATGATGGCAAGTTTTCTAGATGTATCTCTTCACACTATGCTCCAAAACTGTATTTTGATTGGTTATGGTTTACTTTAGTGGTCTCTGTCTGTAGCAAAGAAAAGTTTCCTTGGAGAAAGATAAAGATTACAATTATCTTGGGAATAAGGAAAATATTTTTGTATTTGTGTTAATGATTATGCTTATTTAGTTAGTGCTTGTAAATTCTCCTCAAATAACCATAATTCCACAAAGACTGATTAAATAGAAAGAATTCTAGTGGTAGGCATAGCATTACTCTTACTGAGAAGAACATATGTCCAGTTACTAAGTTATTGGATATGGCAAAGGAATGTGTGCCACGGCAGCATCTTTAGGGCTGCTGTATGGTTCTTTTGCTTGATGTAGTTCATAGGTGTCATACTAGGGTAAGACTGTTATCTACCTACTTTTGAAGCTTACATAGAACCTACTAATACCAAAACAGCTGATTTGAAGAAAGCAGTTTATTTCAATGTTTCAACTTAGGTGTGTCACAATACTGTTTCTGAAGTTCCAACTCTTGGAAGCAATCAAGGGCAACATGCATATGTTCATATTTTTGAGAGTCTCTATGAGAGTCCTGGATAATAAGTCAAAAGAGGGCTTCTCATGTTCTCTATTAGGGCTTTTGTTAGGTGATCTTTGGCTCTTCAAGGGAGCACTGTTAGTCCAGATGATAAGAGTTTCTTAAAGCTATATATCTATACTTATATTACCTGAATTACAGTTTTCAGGTAAATAGTATTACTATTTACTTGTAGCTTTCTCAAATATCGACTAGTTACTTAATCATTTCCTTCTTTCTCCTATATTTACCTTAACTGTTCCTCATAGAGCCTTCATTTTCTGAATAAATGTAACTTTGATTTCCAGAGTAGTTGTACAAGAGGTTGTACAAAAATAATTGAACAGTGATTCATTATGTATTTATGCACATGTATGCAACATTTATATTCTTGGGAAGGAAGGCTATTAATTTGAAGGTTAAGCAGTGGAGTGGAGCACGGAAAGAGGTGGAGAGAAAAACAGAAGAGAGAGATCATATAGTCATGTTATAATTAAGATTCATAAAATTAAAAATAATAGATAAAATATAAATTATGCTTAATCAGGAATATCTGGATCGGGTACTATTTCTTTAATCTTTAACTTCTGATTTAAGATGGTTGTCCAAAAGTTACATTAACCACTATATTTTACATCAATGATTACAAAAAACTCATTGGGTATCATAAAAATAATATTAATATCTAAACATGTTGATAATATTTAAGTATAAATAGCTGCATATTCATGTAGATAGTTTTTAAATCAAAATTTTAAAGCCTTTATTTAGATCTCTCGTTTGCATTTTTCTGATGGTTTTAACATCAAGCAATTTAAAACAACAAATTAGCAGCTTTGTAGAGGTTTTTCTATTAAACGATAATGGAGGAATAAGGGATTTTGAGAATGTTGTATTATAGGAGAGATGTCAAACATAGGGAGATACCAGGAAACAATAGGAAAAAAAAAAGATAATGGTGTTGTAATAGCCTATTCTGTTTTCTTTGTCAGAAGTGCATTCCACTACCTTAACAGGAAGTGGGAACATTTATAGGAGAACTAGGATATATAAGCTGCAGAAAAGTGGCAGCATTACCAGTAGGTTGCACAATGGTGATGTTAACAATGATTGCTGCTCCCATAAGTTGTTAACCATTGGCAATACCAACAAAGCTTACCAAACAAGATGGACTAGAAAGGAACAGCTAATTTCATCATGAGTTTTATTATTTTGATTGTCCCATTTTCTCCTCACAAGGGAAGATCAGAGGCACTGATTATGAGTTGTGACAGATATAATCCAGTTGCTCATTTTGCCACATTTAATGTAGGTCCCAGTAAAACAGACGTGAACATGGAAGGCATCCTTGTTTGTATTACCCTACAATGGATGCTGGTATAAAGTTTCACCCAATGTTTAATAATTCACTTTCTTGCTTAAGTTTTAGGGTCTTCTCTGATATGAAATATTTGAAGACTAATCATGTAAGGTCACTTTAAGGGATGGAATGGATATTCTCTAAAATTAGTAGATTTTTTTATATGTCATTAAAACTGATTGACAAAATGAGAGTGAATATGTAACTCTTTCTAATCAGTGTCCAAGATGAGATTGATGCATGTAGTCAACGTTCATAGTAAGCAAAACACTAATAAGAACAAAGTTGGACTGGCTTCCTAAGCAATGTCTGATTGGTCTCAAGTGACTAGCTAAAAAGCAGGGTATACTATTCTTTCCAGGAGCTATGTGTTCATAAAGCTTTATGTTGAGGGATCTAATTTGAGTTGGTGTGTCCAATATGGACTAATGCACAGAGCAGTGATTGGCCATAAGGAGGATGCATATGTGCCTGAACTGTCTTCATGATATTCTTTCTAGCCTAAACAGAAAAGCATGGAAGTCGAAGCTACATAAATTACATGTCAGGTTAGGCTACAAGACTGGGTAAGGTACTGAAATTGTTGGTAATATATGTGGGGTCATACACAGGCATATAAAGGCCTGAAATTTGGTAGAGCACAAAAAGGAGTGAGATTGGGTAAGCAGATCAATTGAAATAGTATTAATATCAGACAGTGAAAGGGGGAATTAGCAGTTAACTTTGGAAGTAGAGAGTACAACAAATTTTGGAACCATGCCAGGGAGCAAATTATCTTAGAATTCCATCTCGATGGATATGGATAAAGAATAACAGCAGGAGGAAGATTATCAATCAGGGAAGGTGAAGTCAGGACAGGGATTTAAGTCACAAGAAGAAAAAAAAGTTAGAGACAGAGTTTAGAGAAGCCCTGTCCATTTTCCACTGACCTGGAGAAAAGTTGCCCCACATTGTGTTTTTGTGTTTGTTTTTATTATTGTACATCTGTTGTGTACAAGTATTGCAGAAAATGGAGAAAGAAAGGCAAACAGCCATCAATAATTCTGCCAGATGCCAATGGAAAAAGCCTGTGAGCTAATTTGCACTTCTGAGTATTGCCATGGAAGTTAATACTCTTCTAATTGGAGCCTAGTAAGGAAAGCATGCACTGAAACTAGATTTATCCAAAACACCATGCTACTCTCAGGAATCAAGATTAAGTTTTTTTTTTTTTTTGTTGTTTGTTTTTTTTCTGTTGAAAAACGTGTATCACAGTTCTAGCCTTGGGGTGCCATAGATGTTGGAACAGGCTGAGTTATTGAAGTGAGTCTCTGCTATGACCAGTTCTGAAAAGCTGCTGCTTACATGTGCCAGAGCCCATCCCTCAGCCATAAAAAAATTTCACAGGTAGTCATACCCGAGAAGAGGCCATAGCAGTTAAGGCATACCATGGGTATAAGGGCCCATTCAGTTTTTAGGGTTCCTGCTCTTATGCATCCTTTCTAAAGAAAAAAATAATGTTCTTTATCCATTACGTTAGGAATGCCAGTTAGTTCAAATAACATCTCATTTAGGTTTGATCCTGTGGACATCTGATATGTATCATTAACATCAGTTTCCAGATGTGACATCAATATATCCAGACTCCAACATTCTTGTCTTAAAATCTGGGAGACACAGTCAACATATTTGCTGGTCAGAATAATGCCAGTAGTAAATGGGAAAAATCTCTTAAATTGCATCCCAAATTAATAGCATTCAACTTGAAAAATTGGAACCCATTGAAGTTCCCTGTCTGTGTACAAGTCTCTCCTCCATTACCAACAGCCTAGAGGTGGAACATGTAGTAACTTCTTACTATCTTTACCACTGAATAATCGTCGATCATTGTGACAAGACACAAAATAATCCATTAAGAGACAAAGGAATGAGAAGCTGGATTGTTGCAGTTTCTCCTAGACAGCTGTAGTAGCCTAAATCATTGAGGATGTTTTCAGATACAATATGGCTTATGAGGATACTGTTTTAGCAGAAGCAGCATCATAACTCTGTCTTTTTCCTCTGCTTAAGTAGCACAGAAATAAGCATTCTGATCAACATTCCATATGCTCATAATTCATTGTGTTTTAGGCATTTTATTGAATCATCCTTTAGGTACATACAGCAAAATTAAGGCCCATTCAACATCATAAATAGGGACTCATTTAACACAGGAATGTAGACTCAACTGTTTCTTCACTAACTTGCTTACACAATGTGGTATCAGATAACCAGAAAGTTTTCTGACATGTGTTTGGAACATTTTGCTTATTTTCATGGAGCTTGGGTATATCTGTCAATGAAAACACAAAGTACCCAGCTATGTGCTTCTGAAACTTGTCACCATAGTCCAATGTGGTGATAGTGGTAGTTCTATAGTACTCATATCTATCCAGACATCTGACGTACCTATAGTTATTACTGTGTTCTTCAATTTTGATACTCAAATCTCATTAAAAGGCCCTGATTGACCAGTCCTATGGAATATCATATTAGAGAAACAAATTATCACCCAAAATACTACACAAATCGAATGCTTTTAATCTATATAACCCGCTGTGGAGAAAGAGGAACACTCCTCCACTGCTGGTGGGATTGCAAATTGATACAGCCACTCTGGAAATCAGTCTGGCAGTTCCTCCGAAAACTGGGCACCTCACTTCCAGAAGATCCTGCTATACCACTCCTGGGCATATACCCAGAGGATTCTCCACCATGTAACAAGGATACATGCTCTACTATGTTCATAGCAGCCCTATTTATAATTGCCAGATGCTGGAAAGAACCCAGGTATCCCTCAACAGAAGAGAAGATGCAAAAAATGTGGTATATCTACACAATGGAGTACTATTCAGCCATTAGAAACAATGAATTCATGAAATTCTTAGGCAAATGGATGGAGCTAGAGAACATCATACTAAGTGAGGTAACCCAGACTCAAAAGGTGAATCATAGTATGCACCCACTAATAAGTGGATATTAACCTAGAAAACTGGAATACCCAAAACATAATCCACACATCAAATGAGGTACAAGAAGAAAGGAGGAGTGGCCCCTGGTTCTGGAAAGACTCAGTGAAGCAGTATTCGGCAAAACCAGAACGGGGAAGTGGGAAGGGGTGGGTGGGAGGACAGGGGAAGGTAAGGGGGCTTACGGGACTTTCAGGAAGTGGGGGGCTAGAAAAGGGGAAATAATTTGAAATGTAAATAAATTATATCGAATAAAAAAATTTAAAAAAAATCTATATAACCCGCAACCTTCTTAGAAATAAACTTTAGAATAAAGCTCTTTTTTTTCTAGATTACTTATGTACAAAAGCCATTTGCATGGTAAAATAAGTAAATTAAAAAAAAGAGAGACTTGGATGCAAACAAGATCGTTCATCCTGTTCTGCTCATTATGCTACTTAATAAGGATCCTTCGTTTGGTTTTTAAAATCACCTTGGATCAAAGGTTCTGTGGGTGGTGTGCTGTCCTTATCCTGGGGATTCCTGTCTGGCAATAGGAGGTGGCCACTTAAGGCTCCATATCAGCCACTGCTAGGATTCTCATGTAGAGTCACTCTCATAGACTCCCTGTGCTCTCCCCATCCCTTTCCAGTTCTCTGGTACTTCCTAGATATACTCCACACCACTGATTTCAATTCTTTCTCCCATTCTCCCTATACTTAATCTCATCAAACCATACATAAATCTATCCTTTCTCCACCCTGATCCTTTCCTTCCTTTGTCCGTCTCTGATATATATATTTCCCCTTCTGAGAAAAATTTAAGCATCCTCTCTTGGGCCCTCATTATTTTGCTTATTGGAGTCTGTGGATTGTAGCAGTGGTTATTCTGTTAATCTGGTGCCTGTCCGTGGATTCCATTCCCCTAACTAGGTGTCCTTGCTTGGTCTCAATGAAAGGGGATGTACCTAGTCTTGAAGTGACTTGTTTTGTTAGGGTAGGCAGATACACAGGGGGATCTTCCCTATTCTCAGAAAAGGGGAGAGGATAGCAAGGTTAAATGCTATGTGAGATGGGAATGAGAGGAGAGAGGGAGCTGATATTATGATATAAAATGAATAACTAATTTAATTATGAAAAATACCTACTGTTAACTCTCCTTACTACTATTAATTCCAATATTAGATGTTTTCTATAATATTCTCAATTTATAGACTTGCTATACAAATTGAACATCTTAAGCACCTGAATAAAACATTGTGTGGGATGATTGAGGAGAAGCTGAAAAATAACCAGTGTTCTATTTCACAGCACAAGGAACATCATGACCCCATCATTAGATTATCTGACATGTCTGCAACAGAATACTGTAAATCAATATACTGTGCAGGAGCATTAAAGTTTGAAGTCACTCCATTAATTCCATAGTGGGTCTGAAAGCAAACTAGGATATAAACATAAAAAGACAATTTTTATGTAACTATATGCCCCATTGAACTACTGACTCAGGTTTGGTAAGCACAACTACATTTTCAAGAACCTGCCAAAGTAGTATATACAGCTGGTGACTAAGTATTGAAAATTCAAGCTATAGGAAACATTTGGCATGAAAATCACAGCAGCACATATGCCATAATTGGGCTGATATCAATATATCAATTTTGTGAATTTAAACAGTCATTCTTGGGCTACCCTAATACCCCAATGTTACATAAATCAAAAGCATTTTATTTATATAATTAGGATTCTTCTTAGAAATACATGTAAACATTGTTTGTTTTAGAATATCTGAACATTCAGACATTTATATACTTAAAAAAAAATTAAAAGAGTGCCATTTCCAGGATCAGGGCCCTCTCCTTACTTCTTCATGGGAGTCATTTGATATGCTAATTGTGTCTTGGGTATTCAAAGCTTCTGGGCTAATTAATATCCACTTGTCAGTGACTGCATTCCATTGAATTCTTTTGTGATTGGGTTACCTCACTTAGGATGATATTTACCAGTTCCAATCATTTGCCTACAAATTTCATGAAGTCATTGTTTTTAATTGCTGAGTAGTATTCCATTGTGTAAATATATCACATTTTCTGTATCCATTCCTTGATCCAGCATTGTAGGGGAGTACCAGGACAGAGAAAAAGGAGGGAGGTGATTGGAGAATGGGTGGAGAAAATAGGGCTTATGGGACATATGGGGAGGGGGGAACCAGGAAAGGGGAAAGCATTTGGAATGTAAACAAAGAATTTAGAAAATAAAAAATACAAAAAAATAAAAGAAAATTAAAATCAAGTAAGAAAAGTAGATATAAAGGTTATAGTTATAAAATGAATTTTTGTTACAGAAGGCTTAAGAAAAAAAGAAATGGCTTTTGATATGATAGTATTTTGTACAGATTTTATCCTAAGGTAAAAATTTATTCCAAAAGTGAAAGATTAGGTATGCTGTAAAAAGGTTTTGAAAAGCTAAAAATGACACGGGTATACCTAAACTGGCTGAAGCTAAAGGTTGTTAAATCTCTTAAGGTCAAAAGTAAACGCTCTTAGATGACTGGTGCTTGACTCTTTGCTTTAAACAAATAAGACTTTCTTGAATATTGACCTGTCCTTGGTAATGTTTACAAAAGTTTGGCCTAAAAAAACAAGGATTTTATTTTATTCATCTACTAACTAAGCAATTTAAAATCCATGACTAGATTTTGTCCAAGTGTTTGTCTATATGTGTTGATAGCCTTCACCTCAGCAGCAGGAAAAAAACCCTAAAAAACCAATTGTTTGCCAAATTTTTGTTCTTTTACATGCAACTGTATAAACTGTTTTAATGAACAAATATTTCATTTGAATTATGATGTAAATATTTAGTTGTTGCTATGCTATCATCATCAATCCCCTGGATTGATGGCTAAACAATTGACACTAATTCTTTTCAAAATTCACTAAAGCTTTCAGCTTCCATAGCCTAAGATATCCTCTGTCGTTCCTCTAGGTCACTCTTCTTGAAAAACTGCATCATCTCCTCCTAAATTAAGTTCTGTGTGGTCTATAAAAATTAAGCAAAAACCTAGATGAGCCACCTCTATTAAAAGAGACATAGATTAGTATAAGAGACTTATGTCTAAATATAACAAAAATCATAATCATTTACAGTTTTTCTTTCCTTTTTTAAAAGATTTATTTAAGTACACTGTAGCTGTCTTCAGACCTACCAGAAGAGGGCAGCAGATCTCATTATTGATGGTTGTGAGCCACCATGTGATTGCTGGGATTTGGACTCACGACCTTCAGAAGAGCAGTCAATGCTCTTAACCGCTGAGACATCTCTCCAGCCACTGTAGTTTTTCTATAACAGGATCCTGGAAAGAAACCGAAAGAATGTTCCTTGGGTTAACATTCCCTGTCCAAATTATATAAAAGATGATACTCTCTGGTAAAAAAGCACATGTGTTCTGTAACTTAAGATCCAATGTTTCTTGATTAAACATGTTCAAGTGTTTAATACTCTTAGCTGGGATTGAAATTTTGTAAATATTCATATTTAGACAATAAAAAATGAACTGAAAATATTCCAAAAAAATAAAATGAAAGAATGCCATTTAATCAATGTCATTATGCCATGTGTTTATGCTGTGTGAATCATAAGGGTAACTAAATCATAGAAGAGACTACTTTGAGCAGATTTTGAAATATTTTGTCATTTCTGTGTTGCTGTGCCTATGAGAAGATTAACCATCAGAGTAGCTACACTTAGAGTTTTCAGCAACCATCTGAATGATCTTCAGAGACCATAAGAACTGAAAATAAAATATTAACAGGTACAGGCACGAAGACAAGCATCTCAGTCTTACTCTCTCCACTCTTGAAAGGTTTTTGCTATGACTTGTATCACTGTGAGAGGATTTCTTTTATACTGCAGACAGTAGTAAGTGGCAGTATCTTCAGGCTGTAGGTTGCTGATGGTGAGAGAGTAATCTGTTCCAGATCCACTGCCAATGAATCTTGATGGGACCGCTGATTACAGACTGGAAGCACTATAAATCAATTGTTTAGGAGTATTTCCTGATTTTTGTTGGTACCAGGCTAACCAACTATTGATGTTCTCACTGGCATGGCAAGTGATGGTGACTCTGTCTCCAACAGATGTAGACAGAGTGGATGGAGACTGTGTCATCTGGATGTCACATCTTACACCTGAGGTTGGAAACACACAACAAACATACAGTATTGAACATAGTGTAAAACAAAATCCATGAAAACCATGCAATACTCCCTACACTAACTGGAAAATTCTCTGCTTCTGTCACCCTTACCTGAAAAACAGAGCAGCAGCAGCCCTAGGAATACCAGAAGAACTCTCATGTTGAAGCTGTATCCTTACTGGGGGTTGACTTCTGCACATGATGTCAATACCCTCTGAAAATATCCTCAGAGCAGTAGGTTGTGCTCTGGGGATATGCAAATCAGCAAGAGTGTGCAGGGTTGGGGGCAGCTGCAGTATTAGCTAGGCTCATCTCAGATATTTGGCATAAAAAAACAGAATCCTTAGGTATTAGAGGAACAGAACATATTTATCTTCAGATATCATGTTCATTCTATGGGTCAAAAACTTCAGTGTAGGAATTTTTAAGTGGTGATATGTTTTTACCCCTGCTTCTTCTACATGTTTTTGTGAGGTACATTACTGTCAAGTATTGTGACTGAGTCTCTGAAATAATCCCAGCAATCTAATTAAGATGTATTCATTTTGGTTTTCATTTTTTAAAAAGAAAATTATAAACTTTATAATAAAATACTTCATATAAATAACAACATAAACCAAAATTAACCATATACAACTCAATGAAGTTATATACATATTGAATTTAAGCTATAGAGCTTCACATCAGATTTTATCCTTTCAAATGTATTTTATGCACTTATCAATAACCCAAACAAAATCTTCCAATGTGAAATTAGAAAACCAATTATTTTGATTTGCTCTTTCATGATTTATGTCTGTATCACTTATTGTATTGTGACCATCAAGATCACTGATCACAAAATTACTCTTTGCTATTTACCCTGATACTCTTGATGTGAAAATAAAGATTTAAATCATTGTTAAATTAATGGGAGGTCCTTATTCCCCTTCTAATCAATCTTGTGTTTCCTCTATGTACCAGAATTCTGCCAAGCTACTTTAATCAAAACCATCCAGTGTCAGAAAACTTTCCAGTTTTCTGAGCTATTTTCTTAGCTCAGCTTGCATTATCCATATTTCATGGTACTCTTTCTCTGTTTCAGGATACTATAGCAATCTTTCTGTCCTTTTATCTCATATGTCATCATTTTCAAAACTGAAGATCCAAACTAATAAATGCTTATTTGACTCTTGAAAGTTCTCTGCCATATCCTACCACTAATAAATATACCTGAACTACAAGGAGACCAAAATTTTCCATGTGTGTGTGTAAATCAGTGAAGATAACGTAAAGATAATCGACAAACACTTCGAAATGAATGAAGAAGATATATATTTAGGAGTTGCTGACCAATTACTCACTATGATACAATAACATATATGTCATAATATTTAACAATCAAAATGGTCTAGACAGGAAAGTTGGTATAGTGACTGAATTCACATGTATAGAGGTCCCAAGAGATGAGCATCCTCTTTGTAATAATCAGCCAAGCCCATCTCTTTCATGTATGCACTTTATGATTACAAGAGTTTGGTTACTTTTCATGATGCTATGACAAAATACACTCACAAAAGCAATATTAATGTTTATTCTAGCTCATACTTCAAGTACATAGCTCAAAGTCTTGAAAGATAGATCACAGAATAAGATCACTGGCTGCTTTTGTAGACAACATGAATTTAGTTCTCTCAGCACCCACACAGGGGCCCACAGCCTTTTGTAATTCAGCACTATGGGATCTGCTAACCTCTTCTGGACTTCTAATGCATCAGACATATGTGTGGCATGCAGATATATATGATGGTAAAACACCCTTGCACATAAAATTTAAAAAAATTAAAAGGAGAGATTTCATCATGGCAATAAATTCACAGTGGGCAGGGAGCTGATAGCAAGTGGTCAGAACAAATTTACAGTCGAGATATAGAAAGCAAAGCAATGGAGGATTATGGACATTCAGCATTTTGTATTTTATATACAATCCATAATACTCTGAATAGGGAATGGCTCTACCCATAAGTAAGACACTAGAAAAAGAGTTATATATAAAACCCTACCTGTCCCTTAGAGTGTATAAAAGCAAGAGTCACATGACCCCATAAGCCCTAAGAAAAATGCTAAAGAACATTAGACAGACAATTAACAGCAATAGTCAAGGTCTACAAGGTGATTTAGGGGATAAAAGCACTTGTCAATAAACCTGATGGCCTGAACTGGATTTCTAGATGCCACATTGTAGAAAAAAATGAACAAGATCTTATAAGTTGCCCTCTTATGTATACTCTTGTGTGTACCCGTACGCGCACGCGCGCACGCGCGCGCGCACACACACACACAGACAGACAGAAAGAGACATACAGAAAGAAAGAGAGACAAAGAGACAGAAAGAGAGACAAAGAGACAGAGAGATAATGCACTTTTTAATTAGTAACCCAATTGACAGTGCAAGCAAGAAAGATTATCAGCTTTTTAGCAGGCAGTAACTTTCACAATCTAAAGGAAAAGAAACAAGTTCCTAGACTCTTGTCTCACTTGATATCTAACCCCTAATTGTATCTCCAGGTTTCCAGAAACTAATGTGAGAGTGATTGTGCTACATTTCATTCCACAGTTAGCTAGTGCAGGCTGGTGTTCCTGAAAAATCTCTTCTGTAGTAGAACAAAAAAAAATCTATGCAGGATTCTCACACCTAATAAAAATATTCCCTGGATAAAGAGTATCAGCTGTCACACCACATGCTCCTTTGTGGATAATTTTTGTAGTCACAATAATATAGTTGGTGTTGTTTTACATCCTGCATTGTTTTAAAGTTTGGAGCATATTAATGACTTAGAGAAAAAATATCCCACCGAGAACACCAAACAAACTTTTGGGAATGACACAGTTTTGTTTTCTTTTTTGTCTTTGATTGATTATACACTGCAGATTATATCCCCTGTCTCCCCATAACTTTTTATTTACATGAACTGCTTATTTAATAATTGAAATTAATTGGCTTGCATTTAGTATCCATGTGAAATACATCAAGGAATTTAATTATTAGAAAATAGATATCACTTGATTCAATATGGTGTATGTAGACTGTAAAGACAAAAGAATTATAGCCAAAAACCTAGGGAAGGCACTATCTCATAGCAAAAGTCTTGTGAAACAAGAAGACTGAACAGAAACATAAATTAAGCAGGAAGAGTCTGGTCTTATATTAAATCATTGCATTAATATTGCACAATCACAATGGTATACATCCAAGTGACACTTCTTATTTTTGTAACTATTATATATCAATACAGTATACTTTTATAAATAGTATGCCATATAACTTTGCATTATGGATTATATTTCATTTACCACATCTTATGTGAAGATCATTTATTGAACTGCCTTTGGAGATTCTCATGAGATTATCAAAATATTAATTGCTTCCAACGACAAGATAATAGCTGATGGAACTCCTATGTAATAATACAGACCTTTTAATCATAGAAATTAATGACAAATACACAGTATCTTCAAAAGCATGCATTGAAATTGGAATTAATCACATTACAAGAGGTTTTTTATTCAGCGTAACATTGAGACTGTCATTTTGACCTAACACATCCATTGATGAAAATTTTGCATATTTCTTATCTCCTGTAGAACATCTAGGACCCAGTCCCTTGTGGACTTACAGAAATACAATATCCTGAAAGTTAATCAAGTTTAGCCAAATAGCTAGTGATTTGCATGAGCTAGAGTACAGCCCACTAATCTTTAGACTTAATAAGCTGTTCAAAACTAGTGCAGGTGTCAGTGTCATTGAGCACAAAACTAAGAGATGATGGCTCCTGCTCATCTCTTAGTCTTCCTTTTGGGATTTCTGCTGTTCTCACTCCCAGATGAGGAAGGATGGCAGTATGAAACCATATAAATCAAAGCTACCAATTCTGCCTGATTTTTAGGTAATTTTATATGTATTGTATTTTATAGATTGTATTGGTTGCATTTTTCTAAATTTAGGTGCTCGAGGAGCCATCCAGATGACTCAATCAATATCAACTATGTCTGCATCATTGGGGGAAAGAGTCCTCATCAACTTTCAGGTCAGTCAGGACATTGGCAAGTACTTAAATTGGTACCAGCAGAAATCAGGGAAAGCTCCTAAACTCCTGATCTACTATGCATCAAATTTGGAAGATGGGGTCTCATCAAGGTTCAGTGGCAGTGGATCAGGGACAGATTTTACTCTTACTATCAGCAGTTTGAAGCCTGAAGATATTGCAATTTACTATTGTCAACAATATGATGAACTTCCTCCCACAATGATACAAGTCATGACAAAAACCCTCAAAGAAAGCAAAACTTTCTGGTTGGGTGCCCAGTTTTTTCTCTGCGTGTCTCCATCTCATGATATTTTTCAGATTCATTTCAATGCTGAAAGGCATTGTGAGATTTTAATAGAAACAGACATGAATATCCATTGTTTTTGTTAATTCCTCTTTGCCTTGGAAGCAAAAATTTGCAATCACTTTATTTCATTAAGGGTAGAGGTCATGACAGTTGAAGTATCTGGCTTGCATGATCAATTGTCTTTTAAAAAAAGGCAATTTATAATCTACATTGTAGCCACCAACAGGCTAATCAAAGGTATGTCAGCTGACTAGGACGGTTGATGCACAGAATTAAAATACTCTGCGGAAAACTCTATCACTACTCCTGAGTTTCTGAGCTGATGCTATCTGTTTGCAACAAAATAATGGTGAATTCAGTCCTTATTTCTTTCCTATTGTTTCTATGTAATTGTTGGATATTACATCCTATTATTCTCTTAAATATCATGGATGTGTCCCTATTGGAGAATACAATAAGAAACCATAAAAAAGGGATATTTTAAAATCAATAGTAGCATCTATGTCACAAGAAGATTGATAGAAAGCCACATGACTTCTTGAAAATTTTGAACAGGAAGACATCTATGTAGTAGGAAAAGTGATTTTAAGGATTACTGCATATAAATGTTATTCCTCCTTTTCAATTCCACTGTTTGACTTTAAGAAGACTCTTAATTTGATTACAATTATATCTACTTTCCCTTACCCAACTATCACCAACTGTTCTGTATGTATACTTCAGGGATAACCATTTTCTTTTACAGTATCCTCAATAAGGCACCTTCAATATTATGATGAGGCTTGGAAAATAAAAGTAGAAAATTCAATATCCACAAGCATTTAAATAAGGATGAATTGACTGTTTCTGAGGTAAGAACTAGAAAACCATCATGAAAAACATCAGAACACAAACACTAGCATTCATGAACTTACCTGAAAACAATAGGTTTTGGAAACTATGTATGTTAGGCTATCTGTCTAAAAGAGCATTAGAGTATACACATATATAGTATGTACTTCCTTGAAATAAAAGACTTTCACTTATGCTTATATTTGAATAAAAATTATAAAAAAAGTTTTAACAGGAAAATATTTAAAGTTGGGGTGGTGGTGGTAGATGCTTTTAATCTTAGTATTCTGAGGCATAGTCGGGCAGATCCCTGAGATAAGACAAGTTTTATATCTCTCTTTCTCTGCATCTTTCTCCCTCTCCCTTTTGATCTCTATCTCCCCCTCCCTCTCCCCTCCCTCTTTTCTCCTGCTCCCTCTCCCTTCTATACTCTCTCCCCCTCCTCCCCTCCCCTCCCTCTCCTCTCCCTGTCCCTCCCCTTCCCTCTCCCCCTCCCCATCATCTCCCCTCCCCTCCTTGTCCCCATAACCCTCTCCTTCTCCTCTCCCCTCCCCCTTCCCCACCTCTCTGCAGAAATATAAAAACAGAAAGAAACAAACAAAAAAAAGATTCATGTTTTCAAATCCACCATAAGCAGGCAGGCTTACTGCAAGCCCTTCATTTATCATGGACCTAGAAACAGAGGCCAAGAACAGAATTGTTCATAAGTAATATATGCCCAACATCTTCCACAAGTGCCTACATTCTCAGCTAAGACCTATGCCAAATTTTCTAGAATCTTATTTGATTTGTTTTATTTTTGTGATAACACCATGATCAAAAACAACTTGGAGAGCCACTTGGTAGTTTATATTATGAAGAGAATTCGGGGCAGGAACTTAGTGGCAGAAACCACAGTTTTTGAACTTACTTTCTTATACTAATCAGGGCCACCTGTCCATGAGTAGTACCAATTAAAGTGCTCTGCACCTTCTCTCAAAATTGCTTATTCACAGTTTCTAAATTCAATAAAAAGAGTGGTCTGACTCAAAGGAGCTATTGCATAATAAGCCTTCAGGAGGAAGCATATTAGGAGAAGGGATCTAAAGATCAGGATCCATTACTTGAAGTGAGAAAAATAAATAAAAATACATTCAAAACAATGTAACAGGAGTGAAAAAAAATGGTTTAGTGTTAAAGAGTACTTATTGCTCTTGAACAGGACCCTAGTTGTTTACCAGCACCCATATAATAGGTCATAACCATCTGTAACTCTAGTTCCATATAATCTAACAATGTCTAGCTTCCATAGGCATGAGAAAAACACATGGTATATTTATATACTTATAGGCAAATATTCATCATATAAATATTAGCCTAACTGCTAATTAATATTATTTCAAAAATATAGCACTTAGTTTCAAAGAGATAGCTTTAGAGTAAGAATGATAGAGAACTCTTTCATCAGAGAATAGAAGGCTGATGCCCAGAAAAAGGTAACTACAGAAAAATTCCAAAAAGTATATCTGAGTTTATAAGTTTGAGATATTGACAAGACGTTTTAGGTCCTATGATTTAATTTAAGATGGAATATTTGGTAAACACCATTCAGAACTATGTTTGGTCATAAATTCACTTGCAGTTTATTGGGATGGAGACAAGTGGAACTTGAGAATGGCAGAATTATGGATTGCTCCCTCTATGTTCTGGGCCTGCATGTCTTGGTGCATGTTGCCTTGTGACCCTCACCTCCACCACTCTTGGGAGAGTCATATAGCCTAGTGACCAAATTACAGGTTCCACAACAGAGGAATTTTAAATGGCCAAGAAGCACTTAAGTAAATGTACAACTTCCTAGTCATCAGATAAATGCAAATCAAAACTGCTCAGAGATTCTATCTTATGCCTATTATATAAAAATCTCAAGTGACATCACATGAAGGTGAGGATGTAGAAGAAAGAGAACACTACTCCATTGCTGGTAGAGTGCAAACTTATATAATCAATCTGCAAATCCAAAGTGATATCTTAGAAAATTGGGAATTATTCTACCCCAGGACCCAGCTAAACAAGTCCTGGGCATATACCCCAAATATAACCCACTAGATCATAAGGACATTTGCTCAACTATGTTCATGGCAGATTTATTCATAATAACCAGAAATAGAAACAACCTAGATGTCCCTCAGTTGAAGAACATATTGAAAAATGAGGTATATCTTCAGCTTTTTGTATAGTGTACAGCTATTGAAAACAAAGATATCCTGACATTTGCAGGCAGTTGAATGGAACTTGAGACTATCATCCTGAGAACTAACCCAGACACAGAAAGGTGCAGATTATATATACTCACTTCCAAATGGACATTAGACATAAAGTGAAGAGTGACATTGCTATAATTCACAGACCAAAGAAACTGGATATTAAGGAGAACTCAAGAAAAAGATGTATGACTCTCAGAAGGGGAAACAAAATAGTCCTCAGAGGTGGATAGACAGACAAAACTGGGTGGGAAAGAGGTTGAAGGGTATTATGGGGATTACAATATGCTTTGGGGAGTGCAGGGGCACAAGAAGTCTGAGAATAAATATGGAATTGGTGAGGGGGCATCATTGGAACTAGCAGGATGCCCAGGACACAGCAAGATACAGGGATACCTAGGATCTAAGAGTGATGTTAGCTGAAAACCATACCAACAAGGTTGATGGAGAAATAAGCCACCTCCAAGAGCCAGGCAAGCCTTTCTATGGAAGGAGGGGACACCTACACACACAGAAAGACTTCATGCCAAAAGTTTTCCTGGCTGGGAAATACACAGGGATAAAGATGGAGCAGATATTGACGGGAAATCCAACCGATAACTGTCCCATCCCATGTGAAAAAGCCAACCCTTGAAACTATCAAATATACTATACTATACTATACTATACTAACAGTCAAGAGCCTAGAATAATGGTCTTCTGAGAATATTCACCAAGCAGTGGATGGAAACAGAGGCAGAGACCACAGCTAAACATCAGGCAGAACTCTTGAGTCTTTTGGAAGTATGGGGGATAGAACTGAGTAAGATAGAGGGGTCAAGAATGCTACAAGACTACCTGCATAATAAGTCAAATAACCTGGGCCCATAGGTCTTAGAAAGACTGAATCACCAAGCAAAGAACTTTCAGGGCATGGACCAAGGCATCCTACATAATTGCTGCAAATGTGCAGGTTGGTTTTCATATGGGTCCACTAATAATTGGAGCGAGGAAAGTCTCAGACACTGTTCTGTGTCATTAGATACCTTTCCTCTAACTGGAATGCTTGGTTTGGCCTCAGTAGTAGAGGATATACCTAGTCCTGCTGAAACTATATGTCCTAAGGTGTGGCAGTACCAAAGAGGGTCATTCCCTTCTCCGATGAGAAGGGGAGGAGGTAATGATGGGAGGCAGTTGTAAGGGTGGGACTGGGAGAAGAAAAGAGAGTGGTTGAGATTGGGATATAAAGTACATAAGATAAATTATTGAAAGGAAAAGAAGAAAAATAGTAAAAAAAAAAAACTACACACAGCTAGATAATACAATTTTATTTTTGCATATTTACTCACTATACAAAAGTCATCAGCAAATACATTTGCATTCCAAAAAATTGGTAGTGTACACTTACATCTCTGATTCTATTTCAAGATGATTATTTTGTTTAAATTATTCTTCCAAATGGGTTTTCCTTTTGGTGAAGATTACCCAGAACTTTATTAGTAAACTTGTCTTAATCCATGTTCCTATTGAAAACCCATTCATACTTAGTCTTTATATACTTCACCAAAATATTCTCCCAAGTCTACTCACATTATTGCTTCAATGTGATGCTCCTTCTGTTGACTTCAGTCATCTTTATACTCTTGTATGTGGTTCTATCTTACCTACTTATTCCTACATAGAAAAGTTCTACACTTCTTAGTGAGAAACTCTGAGACAATACCACTAAAATGCCACTAAAATGTGATGTAGAGGTGGCTTCTGCTCATAGTGATTAAGATTTACTCATACCACAAAAGCCATGGATAAACTCTGATTTCTGAGAATCTGATAGATATTTAATAATGATAGACAATAAAGGCTCAGAGAATATAATAGACTTGAGGGCATGAATGTGCACTTGTTTGTGAGAGAACCTCTAATGAAAATAATGATTTAGATTAAGATTACATAAAGCAGACAGAATAGTCTTTTATATTTAAGTACTTCAGGCAGATATATAAATAAGATATAATAAGAAAGATTATCACTTCTTCATGTGGGAAGGAAGGACGTTATCACTATGGCCTTATGCTAAACTGGAGGAGGCAGGTTAATGCTAGTGAATCCTTATGATATGAGAACTATATAGTGAGTATCACAGTATGGTAGCAAGAGTAGATATGAATTAAGTAATAAAGATAAATAATAGAAAAAAATCTGTCATTACTCAGTGGAAAATAGTCTTGTGCTTACAGGTATTCAGAAGTCTCCTGTAAAATAATTGACTACCAAGCAAAAGTATGGTTCTATGTAACATGTACATGTTCCATACCTGTTCAAATCAAGTGTACTCCAGTTGAAAAATATTACCATTATTAAAGCATTGATCTGTATATAACTATACTAAAGATTGCATAATCCATATATTTTACCATCTTCTTACATTTAAGATATGTGTCTGATGCTCTTGCTGGGTACATGAGCATTTTAGAAATATCTACAGCAAAGTTTGATTTTTTTTCCTAATGCACTTTTTCTACAAATGGGAGACATTCAAAACTCACTTTCTTCTTTGTGTTTTATCTCTATCACTTAATCAATCACCATATAAATCCTTTTAAATTCCTATTGCTGACAAGAAGTGCACACACAGTTCCTCATAGGGTGAGAGTTTGTGTGGTTCAGACCCTATGTGAGTTTAGGATATTACTTTTATCCTTAACTACCATTTACAAATGAATTAAAAAGACATTTATATATATTGGATATTAGCCCTCTATCAGATGGAGGGCTGGTGAAGATTTTTCCCAATTTCTTGGTTGTGGTTTTGTCCTATTGACAGTGTCCTTGGCCTTACAGAAACTTTGTAATTTTATGAGGTCCCATTTGTTAGAGTATAAACTATTGGAGTTCTGTTCAGGAACTTTTCCCATGTGCCTATGTCCTCAAGGGTTTTCCCCAGTTTCTTTACTATTAGTTTCAGTGTGTCTGGTTTTACATGGAGGTCCTTGATCCACTTGGAGTTGAGCTTAATACAAGGAGATATGAATGGATCAATTCGAATTCTCCTGCATGCTGACCTCCAGTTGAACCAGCACCATTTGTTGAAAGGGCTACCTTTTTTCCACTGGATTTTTTCTGCTCCTTTGTCAAAGATCAAGTGACCATAGGTGAGTGGATTCATTTCTGGGCCTTCAATTCTATTCCATTGGTCCAGTTGCCTGTCACTGTGCCAATACCATACAGTCTTTTTTTTTTTTCTTTTTTTTTTCTTTCTCTTTTTTTTTATTCGATATAATTTATTTACATTTCAAATGATTTCCCCTTTTCTAGCCCCCCCCCTCCCCGAAAGTCCCGTAAGCCCCCTTCTCTTCCCCTGTCCTCCCTCCCACCCCTTCCCAGTTCCCCGTTCTGGTTTTGCCAAATACTGTTTCACTGAGTCTTTCCAGAACCAGGGACCACTCCTGCTTTCTTCTTGTATCTCATTTGATGTGTGGATTATGTTTTGGGTATTCCAGTTTTCTAGGTTAATAACCACTTATTAGTGAGTGCATACCATGATTCACCTTTTGAGTCTGGGTTACCTCACTTAGTATGATGTTCTCTAGCTCCATCCATTTGCCTAAGAATTTCATGAATTCATTGTTTCTAATGGCTGAATAGTACTCCATTGTGTAGATATACCACATTTTTTGTATCCACTCTTCTGTTGAGGGATACCTGGGTTCTTTCCAGCATCTGGCAATTATAAATAGGGCTGCTATGAACATAGTAGAGCATGTATCCTTATTACATGGTGGGGAATCCTCTGGGTATATGCCCAGGAGTGGTATAGCAGGATCTTCTGGAAGTGAGGTGCCCAGTTTTCGGAGGAACCGCCAGACTGCTTTCCAGAGTGGTTGTACCAATTTGCAACCCCACCAGCAGTGGAGGAGTGTTCCTCTTTCTCAGCACCCTCTCCAACACCTGCTGTCTCCTGAATTTTTAATCTTAGCCATTCTGACTGGTGTAAGATGAAATCTTAGGGTTGTTTTGATTTGCATTTCCCTAATGACTAATGAAGTTGAGCATTTTTAAGATGCTTCTCCGCCATCCGAAGTTCTTCAGGTGAGAATTCTTTGTTTAACTCTGTACCCCATTTTTTAATAGGGTTGTTCGGTTTTCTGGAGTCTAACTTCTTGAGTTCTTTATATATATTGGATATTAGCCATCTATCTGATGTAGGATTGGTGAAGATCTTTTCCCAATTTGTTGGTTGCCGATCTGTCCTCTTGATGGTGTCCTTTGCCTTACAGAAACTCTGTAACCTTATGAGGTCCCATTTGTCAATTCTTGTTCTTAGAGCATACGCTATTGGTGTTCTGTTCAGAAACTTTCTCCCTGTACCGATGTCCTCAAGGGTCTTCCCCAGTTTCTTTTCTATTAGCTTCAGAGTGTCTGGCTTTATGTGGAGGTCCTTGATCCATTTGGATTTGAGCTTAGTACAAGGAGACAAGAATGGATCAATTCGCATTCTTCTGCATGCTGACCTCCAGTTGAACCAGCACCATTTGTTGAAAAGGCTATCTTTTTTCCATTGGATGTTTTCAGCCTCTTTGTCGAGGATCAAGTGGCCATAGGTGTGTGGGTTCATTTCTGGATCTTCAATCCTGTTCCATTGATCCTCCTGCCTGTCACTGTACCAATACCATGCAGTTTTTAACACTATTGCTCTATAGTATTGCTTGAGGTCAGGGATACTGATTCCCCCAGATTTTCTTTTGTTGCTGAGAATAGTTTTAGCTATTCTGGGTTTTTTGTTGTTCCAGATGAATTTAATAATTGCTCTTTCTAACTCTGTGAAGAATTGAGTTGGGATTTTGATGGGTATTGCATTGAATCTGTATAGTGCTTTAGGCAAAATGGCCATTTTAACTATATTGATTCTACCGATCCATGAGCATGGGAGGTTTTCCCATTTTTTGAGGTCTTCTTCCATTTCCTTCTTCAGAGTCTTGAAGTTCTTGTCATACAGATCTTTCGCATGTTTGGTAAGAGTCACCCCAAGATACTTTATACTGTTTGTGGCTATTGTGAAGGGGGTCATTTCCCTAATTTCTTTCTCAGCCTGCTTATCCTTTGAGTATAGGAAGGCCACTGATTTCCTTGAGTTGATTTTGTAACCTGCCACTTTGCTGAAGTTGTTTATCAGCTGTAGGAGCTCTCTAGTGGAGTTCTTTGGGTCACTTAGGTAGACGATCATGTCGTCTGCAAATAATGATAGTTTGACTTCCTCCTTTCCAATTTGTATCCCTTTGACCTACTTATGTTGTCGAATTGCCCGAGCTAGTACCTCAAGTACAATATTGAAAAGATAAGGAGAAAGGGGGCAGCCTTGTCTGGTCCCTGATTTCAGTGGGATTGCTTTAAGTTTCTCTCTGTTTAGTTTGATGCTGGCTACCGGTTTGCTGTATATTGCTTTTACTATGTTTAGGTATGGGCCTTGAATTCCTGTTCTCTCCAAGACTTTAAGCATGAAAGGATGCTGAATTTTGTCAAATGCTTTTTCAGCATCCAATGAAATGACCATGTGGTTTTGTTCTTTGAGTTTGTTTATGTAGTGGATTGTATTGATGGATTTCCGTATATTGGACCAACCCTGCATTCCCGGGATAAAGCCTACTTGATCATGGTGGATGATCGTTTTGATGTGTTCTTGGATTCGGTTGGCAAGAATTTTATTGAGTATTTTTCATCGATGTTCATAAGGGAAATTGGTCTGAAGTTCTCTTTCTTTGTTGGATCTTTGTGTGGCTTTGGTATCAGCGTAATTGTGGCTTCGTAGAAGGAATTGGGTTGTGTTCCTTCTGTTTCTATTTTGTGGAATAGTTTGAAGAGTATTGGTGTTAACTCTTCTTTGAAGGTCTGGTAGAATTCTGCACTGAAACCATCTGGTCCTGTGCTTTTTTTGGTTGGAAGACTTTCTATGACTCCTTCTATTTCTTTAGGCTTTATGGGACTGTTCAGAAAGAAACTTTATTAAAACTCAAAGCACACATTGCACCTAACACAATAATTGTGGGTGACTTCAACACTGCACTTTCCTCAATGGACCGATCAGGAAAACAGAAACTAAACAAGGACACAATGAAACTAATTGAAGCTTTGGACCAATTAGATTTAACTGATATATATAGAACATTCTATCCTAAAACAAAAGAATATGCCTTTTTTTCAGCACCTCATGGTACCTTCTCCAAAATCGACCATATAATTGGTCACAAGACAGACCTCAACAAATATAAGAAGATAGAACTAATCCCATGCCTCCTATCTGATCACTATGGAATAAAAGTGGTCTTCAATAGCAACAGAAACAACAGAAAACCCATATACACGTGGAAATTGAACAATACTCTACTCAATGATACCTTGGTCAAGGAAGAAATAAAGAAAGAAATTAAAGACTTTTTAGAACACAATGAAAATGAAAACACAACATACCCAAATCTATGGGACACAATGAAAGCAGTGCTAAGAGGAAAACTCATAGCCCTGAGTGCCTCCAAAAAGAAAATGGAGAGAGCATACATTACCAACTTAATGACACACCTGAAAGCCCTAGAACAAAAAGAAGCTATTTCACCCAGGAGGAGTAGAAGGCAGGAAATCATCAAACTCAGGGCCGAAATCAATCAAGTAGAAACAAAGAGAACCATACAAAAAATCAACAAAACCAGGAGCTGGTTCTTTGAGAAAATCAACAAGATAGATAAACCCTTAGCCAGACTGACCAAAGGGCACAGAGAAAGTATTCAAATTAACAAACTTAGAAATGAAAAGGGAGACATAACAACGGAAACTGAGGAAATCCAAACAATCATCAGATCCTACTACAAGAGCCTGTACTCAACACAACTGGAGAATCTGGAGGAAATGGACAATTTCCTTGACAGATACCAAATACCAAAATTAAATCAGGACCAACTAGACCATCTGAACAGTCTTTATCACTATAGCTCTGTAGTATTCCTTGAAGTCTGGGATACTGAATCCCCCCAGAAGTGCTTTTACTGTTGAGAATAGTTTTAGCTATACTGGTTTATTTTTTGTTATTCCAGATGAATTTGAGAATTGCTTTTCATAACTCTGTGAAGAACTGAGTTGGGATTTTGATGGGAATTGTGTTGAATCTGTAGACTGCTTTTGGCAAGATGGCCATTTTAACTATATTAACCCTGCCAATCCACGAGCATGGAAGATTTTTCCATTTTCTGAGTTCTTCTTCGATTTCCTTTTTCAGAGACCTGAAGTTCTTGTCGTATAGATCTTTCACTTGTTTGGTTAGAGTCACACCAAGATACTTTATATTGTTTGTGGCTGTTGTGAAGGGTGTCATGTTCCTAACTTCTTTCTCAGCCTGCTTATCCTTTGAGTATAGGAAGGCAACTGATTTGCTTGAGTTGATTTTATAACCAGCCACATTGCTGAAGTTGTTTATCAGTTGTAGAAGTTCTCTGGTGGAGATTTTCAGGTCTCTTAAGCAGACTATCATGTCATTTGCAAATAGTGATAATTTGACTTGTTCCTTTCCAATTCGTATCCCTTTAACCTCCTTATGTTGTCTATTTACTCTAGCTAGAACTTCAAGTACTATATTGAAAAGATATGAAGAGCGAGGACAGCCTTGTCTAGTCCCCGATTTTAGTAGTATTGCTTCAAGTTTCTCTCCATTTAGTTTGATGTTGGCTACCGGTTTGCTGTATAGTGCTTTAACTATATTTAGGTTTGGGCCTTGAATTCCTGCTCTTTCCAAGACTTTTAGCATGAAAGGATGCTGAATTTAGTCAAATGTTTTTTCAGCATCTAATGAAATGAAAATATGTTTTTTTTCTTTGAGTTTGTTTATGTAGTGGATTGCATTAATGGATTTCCTTATATTAAACTATCCCTGCATACCTGGGATGAAGCCTACTTGATCATGGTGGAGAAGAAGGTTTATGGGACATATGGGGAGGGGAGAACTGGGAAATGGGAAATCATATGGAATGTAGACAAAGAATATAGAAAATAAAAATACATAATAAAAAATGAAAATATAAAAAAAAACATTTTTACCCTGCCATTAATATGTTATGAACAGGCTGGAGAGATGGCTCAGCAGT